>NC_064246.1:42550351-42853381 GCF_003254725.2 Canis lupus dingo
TGAAGTACTAATTCCTCAAATTGTCCTCCTTTCCCACATCCCAAATACCAAAATGAAATGTACCTAAATTTTCTAATCATCAAGTGTAGAGGGTAAAGAGAAATTGAAGAGAAATTAAAAATATCCCAGGATGTTAAAAAAAAATCCATAGGCTAAAGATTCAATCCTCTGTCATCTATAGGCAGCATAATTTTGGGTCATGTAACTAAAGCCTCTGTGTTTACATCTATAAAATGAGAGGAATAACAGGTACCCCACAGGGTGTTGCAAGAACTATTTTTTAAACATGATTATGAAGTAGGGGCACCTGGGTGGCTCAGCAGATGAGCATCTGCCTTCAGCTTGGGCCATGATCCCAGGGTCCTGGGATCAAATCTGACATCAGCCTCCCCACAGGGAACCTGCTTCTCCCTCTGCCTATGTTTCCGCCTCTCTCTGTATGTCTCTCATGAATAAATAAATAAAATCTTTTTTAAAAAAATAAAAATAAAAATAAAACATGATTACAAAGTAAACATGTCTAATAAAAGTATAAAACATTGGATGGAAAGAAGACATACCAATTCAGGATAAGTGTTACCTATAGTATGGACAAAACAACAAGAATAGAACAGGGGAGGGATAAACAGAGGGTTTCAACTGCATCTAAAATTTTCTTTTCTTAAAAAAAAGTGTCAACATTTGTTTATTGAGTGGTGATTGCCTGAATGTATTTTACTTTCCTGTATTATTGAAATATCTAATGATATTAAGATCAAACAGAAGCCAGCAGTTATCAGTGGTGAAGACTGTGATGTCTGGAATCAAAGCCTGGATTTGAATGAAGATCTACAACTTATTATCTGTGTGATCTTAGACAAGTCATTGAACTTCTCTGAACCTGAATTTTCTTATCCATAAAATGGGAATAATAATAGTATTTGTCTCATGAGGCTAAAGTTAGGTAAGGAATTCAGAGTTTGCCCAGTGTCTGACATATGGTAAGTGTTCAAAATTCAGTAAATACCATTCTCTCTTTTAAAAATCATCATCATCATCATCATCATCATCATCATCAAAAACCACCACCAAAGAAAGTTGGGCATATTTTCTATTTTATTTCCAGAACCTACAGATTGTGAATACTATTATTTTATTCAATGAAGTCATTTCAATGTATTTTCATTAACAACAAAGTAAATGAAACATGTTTTGAATCAACAAAATGGAGTTTACTGATGATTTGGCCTCACCTTCATTCAGCAGAGAAGAAAACCTCACTTTCACATGGCCTATCTCTAAAGTGGACCCCAAAAAAGGCCATCTCTCCGCAAAGTGGCACTTTAAAAAAAGAAACCCTGTCAAGTGCTCATAACGACATCATGTTACCTTGAAACCAAAGAACTTAGATCACTTTTGATGGAGTCATTGGTCCAAAAGCTGCTATGTGGCTCTGGGTATAACCTACTCTGCAAGTTGTAGATCCAAAATTCTCCTTCCAGAGCTCTTTGCAGCTGAACTAAGACCAAGGTAACACACTTAGGAACTTGGAAAGAGCTCCAGATATTTTTAAGTGAGAAAAGCAAGTCTCAGAATGGTATGCACAGTGTGGTGCCATTTCTAGGACACGACAAAATCTATGTCTTACCCTAAAAAGCAAGAGATTCTATGTCAGCCTCCTCTTTCACACCTTCCCCTTGTTTCCTTTTACTGATAAACAAAATTCAAAAGCTCCTTGGAAACCGCTGTTCTCTTCCTACTAAAAGTAGGCCCCCATGACCCAGACAAGTGTATGTATCAGTAGGTGGAATGGAACTTTCCCTGTTGTTCCAGAAAGGAAACAAATAATGGAAGATGGAGCAGACAATCCCTCTGAAGGGCTTATAAAAAAAGAGTCTAAACAAACAGGGCTACCCCTAAAGGCCAGCCCCCTACCACAGTCTATGTAATTAGAAGATAGAGAGAGGGCCACCTGGTGGCTCAGTGGTTTAGCGCCACCTTCAGCCCAGGGCGTGATCCTGGAGACCAGGGATCGTCGGGCTCCCTGCATGGAGATGCTTCTCCCTCTGCCTGTGTCTCTGCTGTCTCTCTCTCTCTCTGTATGTCTCTCATTAATAAATAAATAAAATCTTTAAAAAAAAAAAAAAAAGAAGATAGAGTGAGGCAGAAGGGTCTTTGGAGGTGGTAGTTGCTGCCTTAGAAGTACTTGGTATCACTTCCCCACCCCCAGGCCAAATCCAAGCATAGGGGTGAGGTCTAGGAGATTTACTCGTAGGGACATCTGGCATCTTATTCCCCAGCCTATAAGACTATTTGTGCAGGGGACTGGCTAACCTTTGGACTTATTTGGTCAAAGAAGATAGAGAACTGGAAAGAAAGCACCCCAAACTCCTTCCCACACCCCAGTCTTATTTAAATTGGAGAAGGAAGGGTGACATTAAACTGGATATAGGATTGAAGTCTTCTTTTGAAATGTCATTAAATATCAGGAAAGATGTCAACCAAATGTGACTGAAGGAAGTGATTTAAAAAAAATCACACTAATTTTTATGTTTATCTCCCCAGGAGGAGTTCTGACTGCTCAATAAACATACGTATTTTCCATATCTAAAATCAGAACATAGAAAGTTGATGCATCCTCTGGGTAAAAGAGCCAGCCTAAGAGGTGTACTACAGACCAAAACATAAGCATGAAGATACCTAAGGCTTAGTAACAACATGTATCCTTCTGAATTATTTGAGTTTTCAACACAAAATACTATCTCTATAATAAAAAGTTAATCAAAATGAGCTCTAGTGAAAGGAAATTCATTCACTTCTAAGGTTCCACATCAGTTTTTTTCTTCCTTATTCATCTAGCTGAGTAAATTTAGTATAGGCAAAGAAGAGCTGGCCTCACCCATTTCAGGCAATCAGAGGGACAGTTTCCAGGTTCTCTGAGCCATATTGTAGAGTTATACACCTGCCAGTCTCTATGTAATGGGAGGACGGATGGAATTAGCCAACACAAAGCACCTAGGAGTTAGCCATGGTGCTAGATAGCTTCTCTACTTTCTCTCATGCTATCCTCATAACAAGCCCAAGAACAGGCAATGGTAACTCATATCACAGGTGAGAAAACTAAAGCCTACTTACCCAGCTAGTGGGTAATGGAGTAGAGAATAACTTTCCATTTCAAGAGTCCATGATCTTTCCACTACTTTTTGTTTGTTTGTTTGAGGGGAGGATTCAAAAACTATTAAAAAGTACAAAGAATAAGATAACAACTACTTGCATTCCTAGCATCTAGAATTAATCATTGCTAATATCTGGAGATAGGTACTTCAAATCTTCAAGCCTATATTACTTTTATCTAAAATGGATATGGACTTTACAAAGAATTTAAAGTAAGCAAAAAGTATAAATACAAGAGCTAAAAGAATTGTTCTGAATCCCATTATCTAGAAAAAGGAAAATACTACTAAACATCTTTTTAGTCAACTTTTCATTTATATTTATACACACAGGATGACACATGGACAAATAGATAAAATATGATTTTTAAAATACTCTCATAAAAATCATCATATAGTAAAGACATTGCATAAATAAAAATCTCAAATACCAAACTGAATCTTATTTGTATTTAATAGTAGAAAAAGAAGAGAAGTGAAATTAAAAGAAATGTTGAAACTTTGATTAAATGTTTCTTCTTAGAGGAACCCTCATGCACTGTTGGTGGAACACAGTCTGGTGCCGGCAGTCTGGAAAACAGTATGGAGGTTCTGCAGAAAGCTAAAAATATAGCTACCCTACACACAATGGAATATTAGCCATATAAAGTATGCAATTGTGTCATCTGAACGACATGAATGGAGCTAGAGAACATTATGCTAAATGAAGTAAGTCAATAAGAGAAAGACAAACACCACATGATTTCACTTATGTGCGGAATTTAAGAAACAAATCAAATGAGCAAAGGGGAAAAGAGAGAGAAACCAAGACACAGACTCTTAACTATAGAGACTTTTAATATCAATTTCTATAAATGGGATCCCTGGGTGGCGCAGCGATTCGGCGCCTGCCTTTGGCCCAGGGCGCGATCCTGGAGATCCGGAATCGAATCCCACGTCGGGCTCCCGGTGCATGGAGCCTGCTTCTCCCTCTGCCTATGTCTCTGCCTCTCTCTCTCTCTCTCTGTGTGTGACTATCATAAATAAATAAAAATTTAAAAAAAAATTAAAAAAAATTTCTATAAATTGATTCATTTAGATTCAATGCTCACTACTATTTCCTTTTATCACAGCTTTTTAATTCCTGTATTTTAAATTTTTGATTCATCTTTCAATTAACTGGATTTTATTTTTCAAGTAGGTTTCTGCAAGAGGGTTTCATGGGCACACCCAAGTTCTTTTTATTATACCACCCTGACTCATTTTTGACTAACACTGTGGTTTTCATTTTTTTATATTTGCTAGAATAGGTTTTCAAACAGAATCATAGGCAAAACTCCTCATCTGCAAAGCAGCCTGTAACTGTCCAAGGCCCTCAGGAAAATCTTAGGGTCGCATAAATTCCAGTTTGAAAAAAAAAAAATATATATATATATATATAATGAGTTTAGGCATGATAAGTCCTGCTGTTTTGTATACCAATGCTTCAGATAAACAGAATCATTTTAATAGACTTCTGAACAGTGAATATGTATTTTCTGAGTATTCATGAATTGATTACTCACTAAATTAATATGCCCAGTTCTTTTTTTTTTTAAAGATTTTATTTATTTGTTCATGAGAGACACACAGAGAGAGAGAGAGAGAGGCAGAGACACAGGCAGAGGGAGAAGTAGGCTCCATGCAGGGGGCCCAATGTGGGACTTGATCCCAGAATCCCAGGATCACGCCCTGAGCCAAAGGCAGACACTCAACCACTAAGCCATCCAGGCATCCCTACCCAGTTCTTTCTAGAAAGGCATTGTAGCCACTTATTACGAGGATGCATTTAAATAAAACTAATAAAATAGAATTAAAAATGGAAAGCCAGAACCAAAGAAGGTTAGTAACAAGGACTCTAATCCCAAAGACAAATAAAAGTAGCTCAAGTCAGCAAGTATGGCCTTTCTGAAGGTCAGGCAAAAGTAACAGAAGGCTCTGATATTATTAACTTGTGTGGTCAGTTTACTGCCCTCAAGCTTTCTCATGAAAAGTCACATGAAAAGAAGAGGAATATGCTTGCCTTAATCTCAAAATGTGGGACACCACAAATAATCACTGAGTCTTTTACTCTGTCTCAATAAGCATGGGGTGGAAGAAAGAATGTGGGCTTGCATGCATAGGGAGGGAAACATAGCCATGCTACCTGTATGGCCCTCAGCAAGTCATTTCCCTTCCAAGTCTTGATTTCTTGCTTGCAGACATGGGGCTTCATGCCTCATGGATTAGCATTCAATGGCACAGAAGAGACACTGAGGAGAATTGTCATGCTGCTTGTATTTTCATTCTTTGCCCTTGTTAGATACTTACAGTTTGCTTATTTGCCACTGGGTAAAACAGGATTTGTAAAAGGTGGGTTGCATTATAGCAAGGCGGCAGGTGTTTGGAATCATATCCCTCCCTTCCTGCCCCAGCCTCATTCATTCTGTATGTAGAAGGTTTCCATAGGGCCAGACTGGGATTTTTAGAGGCCTGGACACTAAAAGTGTCATTTCATCTCATACACACCCCAAAATAATATGTATAATACTAAAGTTTAAGATAAATTTAAGGAAGGTGAACAAAGTTCTCATTTCTCCCATGATGACTTCTTTAAAGATGTTTTGAAATATCATATATCAAATACTTTCCCCCTCACAAAAGCTCTTATGCTTGTTTGTTTTTTGGTTTGCATATGTATGTGTGTGTGTTTGCCTGTGTACATGTGTTTGTACATGTGTGTGTATGTAAACATGCCTGTACGTGTTTATGTTTGCATGTGTGTGTGTGTGAGTATGCTGTGTGTGTGTGTGTGTGTGTGTGTGTGTGTGCCAATCTGCAGAATTGCCTGGGCAATTATATATAGCTGATCTGGCACTGGGGATAAGACCTGTCCTGTGGGTTGCTATGAGGGTAACTAGACTAACATGTTATAAGGAAATGTATGTACTAAATATCCAAAGACGGCTGGTTTTGTAGGCAACCTCCTTTCATCTGGTTGGATATTTCCCCTGATGGGCCTCCTTAACAGTAGCATACCTACTTCCCATCCACCCCTCACTCCTATCCCAGCACAAGAGCTTTCTAATTTAAGGGATTAGCGGAAAGGGGGCAATGGACTTGGGTGCTCAGTCCACTCACTTCTTTCTTCTTGTTCTGCCCAGCTATAGGAAAGACATGTTTTCCACACAGTAGGATTAGAGACAGAACCAGGGAGGGGGAGAAGTGGAGGTCCTGCTCTGCCAGTCAGGACTGGGAGAGCCTGCCTGATTGTGGCTGACACACTGGCAAGTTCATTTAGCTCTTACACCCAAGCCATGCTCCCAATATCAATTTTATCCATGACATTGATTTATAATGCCCTGACTCATGGGTCCAAGGTTATTAGCTTTTGTGCAAATTTTAAAAAGCACCCCTACCACCACCACCACCATGGGTGAATACAGCCCAATAGACATTTAGCTTCACAAGAGGATGGCACCTCTATGGGAAGAAAGAGATGCCACTTTGCCCAAGACAGGGCTTCTAGCTTGATGCAGGGTGTAAGCACTGCTCCTAGGCCCAGGTACAGTGTCCATACCACATGTGTGTGTGTTTGCCTGTGTACATGTGTTTGTACATGTGTGTGTATGTAAACATGCCTGTACGTGTTTATGTACCACACAGTTGTGTATAGCAGTCCTTTTGGAATCAAGGGCATAATTTGCGAGCCCTTCAAAGCCCTTACAGGGCTGATTTCCCTTTGTAACCTTATTAATATCAATAATAAAAAAAGAAGGTGGATGTCACATGCCTAAAAAGCCCCATGGCTGTGGTAAATGGACAGCATAACAAACATCAAACCACACAAATCAGACTTATGCTACTAAGTATAGATTCCTAAAATAACAAAGCATTATTTTCAGTAAATTCCAATTACTAATATTATCAAAATGCATAACAGACCACATATGGCTGCAGGTCCAAAGAGAGGGCTGGAAGTGGTAGGTATGTACTGCAGATGTTCCAATACCATCAGCCAGGGGTCCTGGCATCCATGGGTCACCTGAGCCAGTGACTCACCTCCACAGGTCTCCTGTATCCGCACCACATCACCAATTTGAAGGGAGAGCTGGGGGGCTCCACTCCCTTGGAAGTTGTATATGGCTGTGAAACAGAAGAGAGGGGCAGCATGGTAAGACCTCTGGATAATGAGAATCACTGTTCCTCTCTGCTCTCCTTGAGTTTACCTGACACTCATTCAGCCTACAGGGGTTAATAAGACCAATGCAGAAACTCACAGCCTCCTATAGGAGTCAATGTAGGCCTAGCCTCGTTGCTAAAGGCCTCTACTCATTAACCAAACCTGACCTCTCCCAGCACAGGTCCTGTACTCCAGTTTGCATGCCAAAGAGGCTATTGATATCATCTACCATTCTCACAGTGTGCCAGGCATGTCCTCTGTATATCTCTCATTCCATTCTAAGGTATAAACTATGATCCCATTTTATAGATGGAAAGCAGAGTTGTTAAGAAGTTAAACAATTTGGTCAAAGTCATCAGACCAGGAAGTGACAAGAAAATCGTATCTAACTTCCATATTCTCAATCACTATGATGAGCTGCTCCCCAATTACTCCCTCCCAATGACAACAGCCTAACATTCAAGTATATACTCTGTCTTCCCATTTCTGTTATCAGTCCCTGGGGAACAGTAGTTGGTTATGAACATTCAGAGTCCCCCCTGTGCTGTCAGAACCTTCACTAACCTCTTAGAACACAAGATCATGGCATATCATTGCAGTGCACAGGCCCTCTTCAGCATCACTTACTAAGTGAGGCCAAGGCCACATTATTAATCCAGATTAGGGATGCAGCCTACTTTCCAAAGGCTAAAATGGAATCACCATCTTGAGAGGTTTTCAAGAACATAATAGGACAGAATGCGGTTTGATTTAAGGAAAAGATTCTCAGGAGGATACAGTATAGTCCTAGAACGTTGTCATCATTCATTCATGCAGCAGACATTTAGTAAGTGGGTATGATGTGCCAGGCACATGCTAGGCACCGATCTTGCTCTTTTGGGGAATACAGTAATAAATAGAAGTTTACAAAATATGAGACATGTGAAAGAGGAAACAACAGGGCCTGGCAGAGAGTTATAAGACACTTCAATTTTTGTTGGGGTACTTAGGGAAGGCCTCCCTGAGCTGGTACATGAAATACTTGAGCAGACCAGCGAGGGGAACACCAAGGGAGGGGCATTTCAGGAAGAGAGAACAATAGGTGCATGGGCCCTAAGAAAGGAAGGCACTTGGCATATGCAGAAACCATCAAAAGAAACTGCTGTGGATGGAATATGGTAAGAGAGGAGAGGGTGACACAAGATGAGACTGAAGAGGTAGAGACCAGGTCAAACATGGCCTTTATCATGAGTTTGGGCTTTATTCCAAGAAAATGGGAAGCTGGAGGGATTTTATTTATTTATTTGGAAATGCCTTTATTAAGATATAATTTGTTCATTTAAAGTATATAATTCAATGATTTGTTCACAGGGTTGTGTAGACATCACTGTGATTAATTTTAGAACAATCTCATCACCTCGGAAAGTTCTCCCAGCTCCACATAGCCACTAATCTACTTTCTGTCTCTACAGATATGCTTATTCTGGGCATCGTATATAAATAGAATCATGTAATATATAATCATTTGTCAGCGCACTTGGGTGGCTCAGTTAGTTAACTGTCTGCTTCAGCCAAGATCAGGATCCCAGGGTCCTGGAATTGAGCCCTGTGTCAGGCTCCCTGCACAGCAAGGAGCCTGCTTCTCCCGGTCCTCCCTGCTTGTGTTTTCTCTCACTATCTCGGTCTCTCTCTCTCTCTCTCTTTCAAATAAATAAATAAAATCTTAAAAATATATATATATTCTTTTATGACTGGCTTTTTTCACTTAGCACAATGGTCTCAAGATTCATCCATGCAATTAAAGCAACTTAATTCACTCCCTGTTTCCTCATATATTAACAAAACAAAATGCATTCAAAAACTCTTTGGGTGACTTTAGCAAAAATGGCAGAGTAAGGAACTCCAACTGCCTGTCCCTCTAAAGAAGCAATGAAAAATCTGACAAAAGCTTGCAGAGTCAACTTTATCAGAACTCTGGAAAATACTCAACAGTTTATAGCACTCAAGCAAATGCTTAATCAAGAAAAAGGCAACTGAAACCTGGTAAAGCTTTGTGGCATTTTAACTTATTCTTGTTCCACTCTCTACCCTCCATATCAGTGGGAATTTTGAAAATGATATTCCATGTCCTTTATGTGGGTTTCTAGTGCTGGAGGGAGCAGAAAGAACATTGCTACAAGAAACTAGTTATCTGTTTTGATCTGTTTGTGAATTCTCTAAAGGATTAGAGCTTGCCCTTTATTATTATTTATTATTTATGCTTTGGAGGACCAAGGGGAGAGAAGATAAATTGAGTCAATGGTGAGACTACCATAAAGATTCAGGATTCCTCTCACTCAGTTCACTCTATCTTCTACCCTGTTTGGTCACAGGATTCATCAGCATGAACCTCTATTTGGTTTAGAGACCACTGGAATTAGAAAGACAGAGCAATGGCCTTCTCATGGGCCTTTCCACATGTACTTCCACCTCCCTCCATCCAATCTCCACACAGCAGCCAGAGAAATAGTCAGCCCAATAGGATTATATCACTACTTTCCTTAACTAATACCCATCAGTCTTCCATCTGCTGGCATGCATATAGACAGAAGATGGTCTATCCATACAATGGAATATTTTTCAGCCACAAAAAGGAACAAAGCACTGATAGTTGCTACAATATGGATAAATCTTAAATGTATAATACCCACATATACCAAGGGATCTAGAAGGATATGTATAGGACTGTACACATGCTAAGAAAGGATGGGAAAAAGCCCTAAATTCTCAACTTTGATTGACCTTCAAGCTCCATGCTGGCAGGAAATGCAGGCTAAGACAGAGTTGCAAGTGGTCTGGCTACATGTTAGAGGTATGCCCCTATACACACACACACAGGGTCCAGCTACAAACAACAGATTTTTTTTTTCTTTAAACTCTAGGCATTTGGAGATTTAAGTGACCAGTCTTCACAAAAATACTGTGGAAAAGCCACTAAACAAACATACTACTACAGCCTATATTAAGCAGATATAACCAGCCCTGGCAAGGAGGAGAATCTGATATCTGAGAGCACATTATGATATTCAAGGTATCCAGTTTTCAACACAAAATTATGACCCATGTAAAACAAAACAAAACAAAACAAAAGCAAGAAAGGATGGCTCACTCACAAAAGGACAAAAAGAAGATAATAGAAATTTTCCACAAAAGGATGAACATTGGATTTATAAGACAAAGACCTTAAGTCAATTATCTTAAATATGCTGAACTAACTAAAGGAAACTATGGCCAAAGAACTAAGTCAAACCAAAAGAATAATGTCTCATCATATAGAGAGTATCATTAAATAGAAATGACAAACTAATAAAAAGTAATTCTGTAGCTAAAATGTACAATAACAAATGTGAAAAATTCATTAGAGAGGCTCAATAGCAGACTTGAGGAGGCAGAAGAAAGAATCAATAAAGTAGATCAGTTGAGATCAGGCTGACTGTGAAACAAAAAGGAAAAAGAATAAAGAAGAATGAACAGGACCTAAGTAACCTGTGGGACACTATCAAACACACCAACTTCACATAATAGGAGTTCCATAATTAGAGGAAAGAGAGAAAAAAGAACAAGAATATTTGAAGAAATAATGGCCAGAAACTTTCATTTGATGGAAGACATGAATTTACAAAGTAAAAAAGCTCAGTGAGATCTGAACAAAATAAACACAAAGATATCCACACTGAGACGTAATTATCAAAAGCCAAAGACAAAGAGAGAATCTTAAAAACACAGGAGAGAAGCAGCTCATCATGTACAAAGACTCTTCAATAAAATTAATAATGATTTCTCTTCAGAAACCAGAGAGGCTAGAAGGCAGTGGATGGCATAAAGTGCTAAAAGGAAAAAACAAAGAACAAAAACTTCAACTAAATTCTATCTCTCACAAAATTATTCTTCAAAAATGAACAAGAGATAAACAGAAATAGAAGTTTGTCACTAGTTGACAATTGGAAAGACAAATGCGTAAAACATAATTATAATAATAGGTACATAATATATAAAGATGTAATGTGTGACAATAACAACAAAAGGGGAGAGAGAGATTTGTCCAAAGATTTTGTATACTATTGAAGCTAAGTTAATATTAACTCAAAATATATTATTATTGTAAGATGTTAATTGTGAACCCACGGTTAATCCCTAAGAAAATAACTAAAAAAAAAAATACAGAGAAAAGTAAATGAGAAAAGAATCAAATCAGTAAACTAGAATAAAATCAATTAAACACAAAAGAAATAGTAATGAAGACTGAGGAACAGAAAAACATGTAAGATATATAGAAAACCAGTAGCAAAATGTTAAAAGTAAATCCTTCCTTATGAGTATTTACATTAAATGTAAATGAATTAAATCCTCCTGACATAAGGTAGAGATTGACAGAAAATATTATAAAACACCACCAACAACAACAACAAAAAGCCCACCATGATCCAACAATACGTTATCTACAAGAGACTCACTTTAGATCCAAAGACACAAGTTCAAAGTGAAAGAAAAAAATGTTTCGTGCACATAGTAACAGAAAGAGCACTTAGTGAGTATACTAATATTAGACAAAACAGACTTTAGGTCAAAAGTATTACAAGAGACAAAAAAGAGCATTATATGTTGGCAAAAGGGTCAACACACTAAGAACATAGAGCAATTATAAACATATGTCCCTAATATCACAGCACCAAAATGTATGAAGCAAACATTGACATGATTAAAAGGAGAACTAGGTACTTCCACAATAATAATCGGAGACTTCAACCTCCCAATATCAATGATGGATAGAACAAATAGGCATAAAATCAGTAAGAAAATAGAGGACCTGAACCACGCTATAAATAACCAGACTTGACATATACAAAATACTCCATCCTACAACAGCAGAATGCACATTCTTCTCAGGTGCACATGGAACATTCTCTAGAACAGCTCATATGTTAGGGCACAAAACACATCTCCATACATGAAAAATACTAAAATCATACAGAGTAACTTTTCCAACCACAAAGGAACAAAGCTAGAAATGGATAACAGAAATAAAACTGGAAAAATCACAACTATGTGTAAAATAAACAACATATACTTTTTTTATTTTTCTTAAATGGGCTCCATGCCACTTTGAGACAAATGAAAATGAAAACACAACCTACCAAAACTTACAGATGGAGTGAAAGCAGTTACAATATCAGTGAAGGGGGGCCTTGGAGAAGAAATGAGATCAGAACCACCCTCAAACATAAACAAGAGGTATTTATAATGTTGCTTCACTGTGTCCCAGAGAAATTGCTCTTTCATGTTGTCTTTATATCTACTACATGAGGTAGTTACTATTTCCATTTTACAGATGAGGAAAATAAGGTTCAGAGAGTTTGAGTGGCTCACCCCAAATCTCTCCTTTTCCTGTCGTTAAGTCATAGAGCCAGGACTCAAACCCAGCCCTGTGCCTTGCTCATTCTCTGCACCTGTTACCCTGCCCCCACCCTACCACCCCCACACAGAACCTAGATGGCAGGAATTCAGGTGTTCACCAGATCCTTCTTTATGCTTCAATTTTCTCACATACTCTAAGAGAAAAGGAAGAAACTTACAGGCTATTTGGTCTAAACACCTATGTAAATCAGCTCTTTCACCAAGGGACCAACTAGTCTTCATAGGTATTCCTTGAAATGGAAAGTCTCAATCCTGAGAAACAATAAAGCTTAGGAGCCAAGAGTCTATCTGGAGTCAGACAAATGTGGTTCTTGAGGCCAGTTCTAGTCTTTGTTGATGCTGACCTCAAATCCAGAGCCACAGTATGTGATATACAGGCTTTGTCTTGCACAAGGCCACCCAGGCAGGAGAGCATTGGAGGCTAGTACCCAACCTGTGATCTACTTGCAAAACTTGTACCCTCTCTGGGTAGGGAAGAGGTATTTTTTGTAATCCACACAAAGTCACTGTGAGGGCCAGTGGAAGCCTGGGTAGGGAAGAGGTATTTTTTGTAATCCACACAAAGTCACTGTGAGGGCCAGTGGAAGCCTGCCTGAGCAGCAACTTCATCTCCTGAGCCTCATTTTCCCCAACTGTAGAATGGAGGAGATGATGGTCCCAAATTTGCAGGGTCCTTAGGAAGGTCAACTGAGGTTAAGACAAAAGGGCTTGACTGGTGTCTGGCCATAGTAAGTCCTCCATAAATGGTAATCATTTTCCTCTTTAACTAGCATTATAAAACCTCCTAAAGCAATCTATTTAGAAGAACTCCTTCAGAATTCTTCTTTAAGTCACCTTTAAATCTGCCTCCCTGTAGTTTGCAACAAATGACACTGTTGGTCAACACTGAATAAAATTAATCCTTTGTTTGAAAGCAAACCTTGAGAAGGTCCTCAGGGGACTCAGGAATCTCTTCTCCTGCATAAACATAGCATGTTTCTTCATTCTTTTTACACTTGGCCTGATTTCAAACCCTGTACCCACACAGGCTGCTGATATTTGGACACACTCCAGCTTGCTGGTGCCCTAACTCAGAGTCTCCACTCCCTGTTCCCTCCAACCCCAGAAACTTGGCTAAGAACATGCCTGTCACAGGCCTGGGCAGGGCCACCGAGGCAAATGAGGTTTCTAACAGAAAAAAAAAAAAACAAAAAAACATCTATAATATGAGTTGATCTCTGAACCACTAGCAAATTAGGTCTGTCCATCAGACATTTGGAAGAGGAATGACTGTGTTTTTCTCCCTGTTTCCACCCCATCTTTCGTTAGGAATCCCTCACCCTGCCCAGCTCTGTCAGATAAGAAAGTTCTAATGAATCAACTTAAGATGTCTTGGACAGATCTTGAAACCTGGTATTCAATATGAAGGTCTATATTCATTCCAGTGATTCACATTTTATGAAAATGAAAGCAACTGATGTTACTATTTATTTTATAAATATATCTCTGCCTTTGCATAAGGGCCTCTATTCTTAAGGCTCTATTTGGAAAAAAGTAGACATTACTGACAAAGGAAGTGGCTTTGCATACCAATACCCAATTCTGTTAAATTTTCTAAATGACTAACAGGAAACATTGAACCAGAATGCCACTGTTTGCTAAAGTTTGATTGCTTATCTCTGATCCTCATTTGAGCTATTTCTGGCCGGTGTAAAAACAGATCACCTTCTTCCCTATTCCCTATAGGCTCAGCCACTGTCAACTTTTGAATGAGGGATGAAAGGGGCAGAAAAAAGGCAAATGTAGGACAAAAAATAAGGAAAAATCACAGAAATCATACCCTGCCCCACCTTGCTCATGCCTGCCCAAGGGAAGATAGACAAGTGGCAGTTGGCAGGATTCACAGAGACAACCATTCTAGCTTCCTCTTTCATATAAGGTCTCCAGACACTAGAGAATATTGACATATCCTCGTGAAAGATTTGACCTCTCCTTATATCGAAGTACTTTACTCAGGAACCAAGGCGGCAGTTGGTTACTATAAGCCCACTCAGACCAAAATACTTATAGCTGAGGATCAAAGGGATGTATAAAGTATCAGGGCCATCTGGGCTCATTAAACGCAATGAGGACTCTTATGTTGGAAATCTGGGTTGGCAAGCCAATGCAAGCAGCTACTTTGAGACAGGTGAGACTTCCAACAACCCTAGAAATAGAATCTGCTAATTAGCTACCAATTGTACTTAAACCTGCTGAGATACACTGCTCATCAGGAACCCAAATTGAGAAACAAGGAAAAATAAGCACCATTGTTATAGTACACTAGGGTTGGATCTCTCTAGTTTGTACAATGTTAGAAGATAAGAAGATAAGTCCAATGTTTCTTTTGGATTTATAGATGAGGAAACTGAGACACAGGGAAGGTAAACAACTTATCATAACTCATAACTTTGATAGATGGAAAGATATATCAATCCAGAAGTCTGCCTTCAAATTAGTAAACACTTTTTGCCCTCCTCTAAATAGTAAACACTTATTGGGCACATATCATGTACCAAACATATATGTTTTTCAAAAGATATTTATTTCTGCATCTACTATGTGCTACTTAGTATTCTGGGTACTGGGGTGACAGGTAAAATCCCTATCATTCTACTAGTATCACCTCCTTTCTTCTCCAGTACCCCTCCAGGGTATTACCCTCACGTAACATATGAGAAACTCCAAGAGAGATTAAGAAACTTGCCCATGACCACACAGGCAGAAATGGTAATAAGTAGATTCAAGTCCAGATCAGAGTCCAAATTCCTTGCTTCCTTTACCAGCCCATTTCTGATGTTATAATTATTGTGTTTATGTGTATGCATGTATACATGTAGGTATGTGTATGTGTGTATATGCTGGATATATACTTACACACATATGTAAGTATACATATATATAGTATAAACACATACACTATATTGTTCATTTCTTATCTTTTCCAGCATCAGTGAGGGTGAAGACAGTCTGCCTTTTTGACCAATAAATTCCCAGTGCTGAGAACAGCACCAAGCCCAGAGCAGAAGTTCAATCAATATTTACTGAGCTTTAATAAATACTTGTTGAACTGAAGGGATATGAACATGAAGAGCAAGTCATGCCCCTTTTTCTGGCTAAACTCTTTCTTGAATTTCTTGAGATTACTTCAGGAGATGCTGACCGAGCTTAGTTGCCAATTTTGATTGTAGCCATCAAATGCCCTATGACCTTTACTATAGATTCATACCTCATCTGGGGCCCTGCTGTTTGCTGGCATGTTTGAAAAGTTTCAGCAAATAGCAAGTGTTAATAGAATTTGGACAAGTTGATGCATCTGAGAAACAAAAACAATAATGGAGAAAAAGAATGCAGTCGCCTAAAACTCACTTCTCTCATCCCTGAGCTGGGCTTTGGAAGGTCTGTACTCTAGGGGATAGCTGAACTAGCATTTGATTTGAGTGAAACACACTCACTGAAAATGCACAAGCAGTTTGCCTGAAGTCTCTGAGCAAGGTGTGGACAGGCCCAGCACCAAGGCAACATCCTGATGTTGCATCAGGGAGGGCAACTATGATGACCCAGCAGAAGCTTCCAGCAGCAAGGCCAGAGCTCACATCCAGTATAAGTCAGTAGTGAATAAGGTGGGAGAATCACAACCAGAGGTAACCAAGGAGGAGTTGCAACTCCATAGACTAGGAGAGGGCAGAGGAATTATAACTTCTACTGAGTCCTTACTGTGTACCAGACACTATTCCAAGGGCTTTACCAACCCATATAATCCTCATCATAATTCTTGGGTACAATTATTGTCATCTCCATTTTATAGATGAGGAAATTGAGGTAGTATAAAAGCAAGTGAATAGTACAGGGTGACATAGCCAGGAAGTTACCTAACTGCATATCACCATACTCAGTTTTTAGAGAGCCAAAGTGACATGCCCAGCCAACAAGAGAAAGTTGGGATTTCCATGAGTTCTCTAAAACAGTGATTCTCAACTAAGGACAGTTTTAACCCCAGTGAACATTTCCTAATATCGGGAGACATTTTCAGTTGTCAAAGTCTGGAGGGGGGTAGTACAAAGTGAAGGAGCTCCTGGCATCTAACTGATAGAGGTCAGGAGTGCAGCTAAATACCCTGCACAGAACAAAGTAGTATCTGGCCCCAAATGTCAACAGTGTCAAAGCTGATAAGTACTGCTCTAAAATATCATGATGGGATTCACTCTTTCCTTTTCAGTGATGCTATAGGTGCACTCACACACACACACACACATACACTCACACACATGCCCTTATGTTCACATATTCACATGCTGGAGTTGGAAGAGTGGTTTTATGATGAAACCAAGGGCTGATTTCTTCACTTCTATTTCAGGGAGTATCTGGCACTCTGCTGCATCTTCCAAGTTAGAAAAGTAAGGTGAGAGGGGATAGCTCCTGCTGTCCTGGAGCTTTTGTGAAGTCTAGTTGATCAGACAAAATGAACCCACATTAAACAAGAAATGCCTTAAAAACAAAGGGCTCAGTTATGAGCCACAGCAGCTATGAACTCTCAGAAGAGAGAGATCAAGAGGGGCCCCATGAAGGAAGTGAGACTGGAAGGAGAGGGAGGGGTTTAGGGAGGGCAAGGGGGAGAACTGGAGTGAGAGCCCCTGACGGGGTGGGTGGAGAAAAAAGTGTAAAGGGTAGGGAGGAGGGAGGTGAAATTAGCTTGATGTGTACACAGTCCCAGAGAGGGACAACCGGACCATGTGAATAAGGTTCCAGGGTGAGAACTATGGGTTTGGGGGCAGTGGCCAACTACAGGGGTCCAGATATTTGGGGAAGAGTTCAAGAACACCCCATTTATTGCTGTGCTGCTCTCATAGGACCCAGCCTTCTGACAGGGAAGAATTAAGGTCGAAGAGATGAAGGCAAGATGGGGCAATTGAGTCCATCTGAATCTTATGAGGCCACCATAAAGTGAAAAACCTCTAACCTCTGTTACTGCCCCATCCACAATAATCTACACACTTATCCACTCCACTAAACCATCCACCTTCCCATTCATCCACCCATTCACCCACCATTCCATCCACCCAATCAGCAATTACTAATTGAGCACCTGTTCTGTGTAGAAGAGTAAAATACATGGTCTTGCTATCATGAAGTTTGCATTCTATTCAACATGAGGCTGCAATGAAATATAATAAAGGTGATGGCAGAGCTATGGTAACATGAAACAAAAGGTCCACCCAGGCCAACCTGTGAAATGGGGACATTAGTACTAATAATACTATTGTTTGCTACCTCAAGCAAAAAGAAGAAAGAGAGATTACTACTGGACTGTAAGCTTCCAGGGCAAGGACTGTTTTTATCAGGACCAGCTCAGGACTATCACTTAGCACAGGCTTATTGAATTTAACTGATATGAATAGACAATAAAGATGGTTTTCCTTGGGCATCTGCATGGCTCAGTTGGTTGAGTCTGTCTCTTAATTTTGGCTCAGGTCATAATCTCAGGGTTGTGAGGTGGAGCCGCATGTTGGGCTCTAAGTTCAGTGCAGAGTCTGCTTACGATTCTCTCTCTCTGTCCCTCTCCCTAACTTGCATCCTCTCCTCTCTCTTTCTCTCTCTCTCAAATAAATAACTAAATATTAAAAAAAATAGTTTCCTTGGGGTGCCTGGGTGGCTCAGTTGGTTAAATGTCTTACTTCAGCTCAGGGCATAATTCTAGGACCCTGGAATGGAACTCAACATTGGGCTCCCTGCTCAGTGAGGAGCCTACTTCACCTTCTCCATCTGCCCCTCTCTCTGACTTATTCATGCTCTTTCTCAAATAAATAAATAAATAAATAAAATCTTTCAAAATTATTTTTTTTTGTTCTTCAGAGCTCCCAAAACCAAAAATTTATACTTTGGGCAGAATGCTTTCGCTGTGTTTATGGTATTGGTTTACTAAATAGTTCCTGCGTACTTTTACCAGGCCATACTTAACTCACTTTCATGAACAGGACTTGAAATTGAAATGCAAAGCTGCACCTGTGCAAATTTGCAAGAAGAGAGTTTATAGCTTCCACTGGATTCTCAAGAGTCCCATGTTACAATAATGTTTAGTTTCTCTGATATACTATGTTCCTACTAGTGGCTTTTAGCTGGGTGGATTCAAACTTGACCCCAAAACACAATTCTACCCTCAGACAATATGCTATCCAGTGGGAGAGATGACATGTGGTTACATAACTAAAGACAAGGTACAAAATGAGTCTGAAGTAAAATAGAAGAGGATCCTCCAGGAATGAAGTGTAAGAAAACTGTCTGAAAGTATTTGCATTTCAGTGAAACCTTGAAAGTCTCTGCTCTCCAGTTTCCTCATCTGTGAAAGAATGATTAAAGTACACATCTCTCAAAGTGCTCAAACATGGTACCACAGTGTTCTGTAAATGTACCATGCTGAAGAAAAGTGAGGCAATATTATTATTTATGACAATGTGGATGAGAACTGAAATCAAGGGTTTAATGAAAGAAGTTCTGTATGCAATTCCATTCTTCCAGCTGCTCACACCAAAAGCCTTGGAGTCACTTCTGATTCCTCTTTTTCTCTCATGCTCATTTCAATCCATGAAGAAAATCCTATTTGTTCCACCTACAACACACACATCCAGAATCTAAGCACATCTCACCTCCCCCATTTCTGCCTCCCTGGTGTAGGCCACCACCATCTCCTGCCAGGGTCATTGTAGCAGTTGCTTAATCACCCTCCCTGCTTCCACATTTGATTACCCTCTATCCATCATAAAACAGCTAGAATAATCTTTTAAAATAAGAACATTCTGCTATTCTACAGAAAACCCTACAATGCCCCCATTCCCTTCCATTTAGAGTAAAAGCTTTAGTTATTACAACATGTACCAGGCACCACTCACTACAACCTCTCCTCAGAGAATTCATTTCCTACTCTTCTGCCCCTTGCTTGCTCTCCTCCAGCAGCCACACAGATTCCCACACATTAGCAGTTTTCCTCTTTAAAATCTCTGCATTGGCTATTTATTCTACCTAGAACATTCTCTCCTGGGGCAACTGCCTATTTCCACCATCAGTGAGGCAAGTAGCAAAATCCCACTGGCACTGGGGATTCAGCTGGCACCATGTATGTTCTTCTGCTGCAACGCAACATGCTGATCATGGTATCTCAGGCCAGGCATTGCCACCATTCAATCCAATACAACAAATGCTTGCTCAACATCTACTCTCTTCAGAATCTTTTTGTATCCTGGGGCATGTATGCAAGACACAGTTTCCACCTAGGTCTCCTTCTACCACCCTAGTTCAGGCTTGGACCCAAGGGCTCACATTGTTGTCAGAGGAACTTGAAGTGTTCTGAAGTAATGTCTAGAGAGGAGTCTGGAAAAATGCTATCATTGTCAGTCCTATCCCTCTCTAGTCCCAGTTTCTGCGACTGTAGCTTTAAACCAATGCAAAAGCTGACAGTGTCCTAGTGAGATCAGAGGGTCAAGAGACAACTTTCTCTAAGGAGAACTAAAAACCAAGTAAGACTTAAGAGACTTACAAACTCAGCCTGACCACGTTTTAACTCATATCAATTAAATGAAGAAAGGAGAAAGTGCCTATAAAAGGGAACATTAAAAAAAAAAGGGGGGGGAGGAACATTTGCAGTGTTTCTACCCAGATTCCTCTGGAGTTGGAGGTGATAAGCATTATCATTTCCCATTTGCTGAACATTTGTTACAGAACAGACTGTGGGCACCTGTGTGTAACTGACTATTAAATTAATGGTTTATAAGCTTTAACAAACAAACAAGCAAAAAGAAGTCCAAAAGTCCGGAAATTAGAATACTATGGTGACTACAATGCCTGTCTCAACGTACAGCAGCAGGAAGAAGCAGAGCTTAGTAAACACAAGCTGTTAAGGCTCATTCAAATATAGACATTAAGGTTGGAAACAAGAGGGCCACTAACTAGTGAGGCTCTCACAAGCCAAGGGATGAGGACAATTTCCTTACATGGACTTAAAGAGTCAGCCCATCAGGTACTTCTAAACAATCCTAAATTGCTGAAGCATTAAGAGTGGGAGGCCCGGCACTTAAGAATTGGTGGTAGGATGGAATCAGATTTCCAATACACGTTTTTTTGTTGCACTAATTTTGGAGGACTAGCCCAAAGATATAGTTGACCTCCGTAGCAAAGATATATGTACTAACATCTCTACAAGCGTTTCTTTTGGAATTCTTTTCTCCATTGCTCCTCAGAGATCTTCCCAGACCATCCAATTTAAGACCCCTCCTTCTAATACTCTCATTCATGGAACAAACTTTTATTACAATAGCACATATCATACTATATTTATATGCTTATTGATTTGTCTACAAAGTCCCTTTTTGTCTTCCCCACTAGACTATAAGCCCCAAAAGTTGGAACCATATTGGCCTAATTCCTGTAATTTCAGGGTCTAGCATAGTGCCTGGCACATAGGACTTGAAATTTGACAAATATTTAAGAAATAAATGAAGGATAAATGAGTAAATGAATGAACAAGTTAGTGAATGAAAAGTATTCTCTATCCTTCCTCCTTGATTATTACCTTGGGCAGCAAGAACAGTATAACTAGCCCCATTGTAGTAGAGTTCTTCCCTGAGTTTATTTGAGATGTATGTTCTACTCATGATTCCTACTCAAAGAATCCATCCCTAGCCATGGCTCCTGCTAAATGAGTAGCAAGCCTCATGTCCCCAAGCCACAGTGTATTGAACCAGTTAGGAGCAGCCCTTTGATCAGAGTGGGGCCCACTCCTAGGCTATTAATGGTCTCTGATCTGAGTGGCCTTTCTTGAAAATGTGAGTCAGTCCATTCAGATCTTCTCTTTCAGAACTTTGAACAAATAAATAGAGAGGAGAAGATTTGGTGGATACTTGAACTGTGAAGTCATGCAGAGTTGGGATATGTGGAACTGGGGCCACTATGATGGTGTTAAAAGAATATCAAGGTTATGAAGGAGTGATAGAATTAGAAGGAGTTAGTAAGGAAAGCAAGGAAAATAGCACTGATGTGTTAAGAGAAGCGAGGTTGCCATGATAAGGAAGGCAGAGGTTTCCAGGGCTGCCTTTTAGGCACTTCTGGAGGCCTGCCTTTCAGGTTTCTTGGGTTTTTGTTCGATTTCAACTGATCCTTGAAATATTCCACTCGCCTCCTCACATACACATATACACCACACCACACAACTTTTAATTGAGCCAGTTTGAATGGATTTCGTTCCTTTAAAGGACTCCTTTAGAGTCTATGTTGCAAGAGACCCAAATGCCCACTTCCCACTCCAAATCTGTCCATTTTGGTACAGACCAGCTCTGTCCAGAGTCCTGCACTGCAATAGCATCATCTACATTCCTGAACATGAAAGTGGTCTCAGATTTATCTGTATTCCCCAGTCAAGATGTGCAAAAGACCCTTTCTCCACTTTTGCAGAGCCTAGTATGGTTTGCATTAAGCCCCTCCCACCAAAAAAAAAAAAAAAGATGTGTTAGAGTCCTAACCAAATAAGATCAGTGTGTGATCTTATTTGGAGATGTAGTCTTTACAGAGGTAATCAAGTGAAAATGATGTCATTAGGGTGGGCCCTAATCCAATAAGACTGGTATCCTTATTATTTTTTTTTAAGATTTTATTTATTGATTGATGAGAGACAGAGAGAGGCAGAGACACAGGCAGAGGGAGAAGCAGGTTCCATGCAGGGAGCCCGAAGCGGGACTCAGTCCAGGGATTCCTGGATCATGCCCTGAGCCGAAGGCAGACACTCAACCACTGAGCTACCCAGGTGTCTCCTGGTGTCCTTATTAAATGGGATAATTTGGAGAAAGACATAAACACAGGGAGAACACCCTATAAAGATGGAGGTTGAGATTGGGATGATACCTCTACAAGCCAAGGACCACCAAAGATTTCCAGGAACACCAGAAGCTAGATGGAGCATAGAACAGATTCTCCCTCATTGCCCTTAGAAGGCACCAACAGTACCCCTCAACATCATACATGGGTTCACAACCATAAGCAGAGACAACCTGTATAGAGGAGAGGTTTCTGGGCATCACTGAAGCTCCCACACAAATATATGCTGGCAGGCCTAGCTTTAGGGTAAATGAACCTTTTTTCTATCTCTACTCTCTATCTGAGAAGCTTGGCCTTGAAGCCTTCTTCTACAGTCTCTAAATTTCATACCACAGATGATGAGTTATCCACTATGGACTAATATGCTGTCCCCACCCTAGGGTCACAAATATTGAAGTCCCAGTCCTCAATACCTCAGAATATAACCGTATTCAGAGATCAGGTCTTTTTAAGTGTGATTAAATTAAAATGAAGCTTTTAGGATAAGGCCCTAATGTAATAATGATTGGCAGCCTTCTAAGAGGAGGAGACACCAGGGATGAGCATACACAGAGATGACCCTGTGGGGACAAAGCAGTGAGAAGGCAGCTGTCAGCAAGCCAAGGCCTCACAATGAAACCAACCTACTGGCACCTTGGTCTTGAACTTCTAGACTCAAGAACTGTGAGAAAATAAATTCCTATTGTTTAAACCCCCCAGTCCATGGTATTTTCTTAGAGCAGCCCTAAGCAAATTAACATATCATCCCCAATGTCTTTCTTCCCCTCCTTCCTTAGAAATGGTGCTCCTAATTTTCAACGGGGTGTGTGGCTGCCTATATTACAGACTACATTTCCTACCTACCGTTGGTAGATTCAATCATGCGATTATGTTTTAGCCAAGAGGATACAAGAGGAAGAATTAAGTGGGCCTTCAGGTAAGTGTCCTTACAGAGAAAGGCCATCCCTTTTTGTTCCCTTCATCCTTATTGCTGGTTGGAAGTGAGACCTGACAGCTGAAGCCTGAGCAACGAGCTTGGTTCAGGAGGCAGAAGCCTCATGACAAGGAAGCAGTGCAGTAGACAATGAATTGCTCCACTACCTCTTCACGGACCCACGGATTTCTGGGCTTTCTATTTGAGGGAGAAATAAAGTTCTAGTTTGGTTAAGCCACTTTTCTGGAGGTATTCTATCACCCATCACATTTATTCCTAACTGATAGCTGTTACTTATTCCTTCTACCTTTTCTGCTCCCAGGTGGAAGCTCTCATCACTGAGACTCAGAGAAAACTAAGATAGTAAAGGCCAAATTGTAAGTGGACTCTTGGAGGGTTAACTACTCCTGCAGTTAGGAGACAGGTAAATTGTCACCTACTTCTGTTTTTGTACCTCTATGTCCAATCCCTGCCCTTCTCACAATTCATTATATTAAATTCTTAAAGGTGACATGCCTGCTCAAAAATTCCACTGTGCACAGAATGAAGTCCAAACTTATAGGGCTGGCATTCAAAGCCCCTTTCACCATCTGGCTGCAGTCTACCTCTCAAAAGTTTTGTTTTGTTTTGCTTTGTTTTCATTATAAACATCTACTAAAACCAAAGCAGAATATTTATTGTTTGACCCAAATGCTACATATCCAATATCCTGCCTTTTTCTGTGATGCTCCTGCTCCTGGATTTCTTCCTTGTATGGTGCAAAGGACCTGGGATCTGAAATCAACTGAATTTAAGGCCAAGCCCAAGTACTTCTAAATTATATGAACTCTGGGTCTTGGTTTCTTCATCTGTAAAATGAAAATAATGCCTCACAGAGATGTTCTGGAGCCAAAGATATTGCATGAGAATGGGTCTTGTAAACCACAAAATACTACACTCTTGGAAGGCATCACCATCCTCAATCTGGTATTAGGATGCATTACTCTGTGTTTCTCTTGGCTCCACAACTATTAGGTTAACTCCCTTACCTTAGTCACTAACTTTGATTGAGTCAACCACATTACTAAGTACTTTTCATGGATTACCCCATTCAATCTTTACAACAGCCTCATGAGACCCACATTATCATGAGACCTCACTTTATTGATGAGGAAACAGGCCCAGATTTAAAATCAGTTCTAACTTCACAGCCCAAGCTTCTAACCTCACACATCTCTTCAAAGGCAGTCTGTGCCTTTTCTTACTTCATATTCATACTGTTTTGTTCCACTTCTGGAACTCTCTGGGATTCTAACGGATCACATATTAAGATTCCATCAAGGAAAGAAAAATAATCAGACAAGGCATCTCTATGAAGGTCTCCTGGGGCTGCCAACCAGACAACAAGATGAGCAAGAAGCCAGTGCTTCTGGTGATGAAATTGTCTCGTGTAAAGCCAGCCCCTGAGACAAAAAGACAGAGACGTGAGCAGTCCTTGTGAATTATACCAGACGAAAACGGGCTAATGCCACCAACACTGATGAGGAAACCAAATAAGAAAGCAAAGCTCAGGTTCTTGTGTTTTAGGCCTGGCTGGACTCTAGAGATATTCTGATAAACCACTAAACTTTTCTATGTTTCTCTTTGTCTTATTCTAAGCCCCCATACTCATGATCTCAAATGTTCTTTGTAAAAGAACACCTTGAAATATAAAAATATTAATACCTAGACTTACAATGAGAAAACTAGATCTGTCATAGATCTGTCTGCAACTAGTGATGGTGTCAGAACTATAACCGAGACTCCTTAATGTTAGGTCCCTGTTCTTTCTGTCCCATGACTCCAGTCCGCCATTCCACCATAAATTACACTCCCTCTTCTTTCCATCTACTGAAGGCCTAAGAAAGAGTCCTGCATTTATCTGCAGAGAAAAGAGACACCCTTTGATAAGTAGGCACCTATCTTAGTGCTGTCTGGCTCCCTAGAGGGTCATAGATCTTCTGACTCCCTATGAAATAGAATTTTCATAAGTAGGCATGAAAAATGTCAGCTATACCATCAGGTCAAGAAGCCCTCAGGCCTAATGCCTAACAGAGTTCCTAATCCCTGACCATATAGGTTGGATTTCCTCTGCAAGAGAGGGTGGGACCCCTACTCCAACCTGTAACTCTGTCCCATCCTATGGTATCATGTCCTCTACTAAACTCCTATGCAAAAGACAAAGTCTGAGAATAATAATTGATAACATCTAGTGAGGACTGCTTTGTATAATGGTCATTCTAAGCACTTTATGTGAATGAACTCCTTTACTTCTACAACAACCCGGGAGGCATGGGCTATTATTATCCCCATTATATAGACAAGGAGACAAGGAAACTAAGGCCTGGAGGGAGTAAGTAGCTTGTGTAGGTCACAGGGCTGGAAAGTGTTAGAAGCTGGAATTCAACAACAGGCAGTCTAGCACCAGAGCCCATGATCTTCACAGCATAGCACAGGGCCTTCACAGCAGGAATGCACTGCAGCCCTTGGGACGAAGGATAGGGCTCTTCCACACTGCTCAAATCTCCCGCAATTTACTGCTCTACTTACTGTGGACCGATACGGTCTCCTATCTGCCACCCAGGCACCTTTGCCATTCTGTTCACTCAGCCTCCCTCCACACCGGCTTCAGCACAAATCTGTCCATGCCTCTTCCCTGCTCAGAAGCCCTCTTTGGCTCCCCATTGCCTAAGTGGGAAAAGTCTCAATTTCTTAGCCTGGCATTTATACCCTTCCAAAATGTGGCTCCAGCTTACTTTAAGTATGATCATTCTTTTCAGGCAAAAGGAGCATCTGTCTTCTTTCCTGGATATGCCCTTCATGTCCCACTTTCATCTCCTATACTGCATTGGCCTCTCTGCCTACAGTGGTCTGCCCCACTTAATAGTTCCCATTTTCCCTTGAGAAGAATTTCAGCCTGACGCCCCCAGCTGATAGGGCTGGACTTAGAGAAGCTGTGAAGTTAGACATGGTCCTTAGTGGTTTTAGTTCAAACTTCCCATTTTATAGATGAAGAAACTGAAGCTCTTCAAGGATATAGATTATTATTTGTTCTCTGGATGGGGACCGTTATTTTAAAACACTCCATAGTGCCTAGAGCCCAGCAAGTGAAGAGATAAATGTTGAACTCTCCAGGGAAGCATTTCTCCCTGGGAGTGGCCTTGGGACTCCCTGTATCTAATCTCCCTCCGGGCCTGGGTACTCCAACCTCTGACCTGTTCAATGCTCCTCTCTGGGGTTGGTGTCTGGTATCTGCCTGTGTAGGAAACCATACAGTGGTTTTCAAATTTACACTTAAATTTGAAAACCACAGTGAGTTTTCAGAGGCTGCACCACGGGTGCCACTTAGTAGAGTCCCAGTACCTGAAGTTTCCCTTCCCCCAGCCACCACTTCCGCCCCTGAGCTTGAGGCAGAGGCTTCTGGGAGTTTAGATGGGTGAAGCTGATGAGGCCGGCTTCTTGGATGTCCCCGGATAACCTGGAAGGAGCCTTTCTTCCCAGAGTTTCTCCAAGGCTGAGTGAAGGACTCTGCTCTCCAACCCCACGCCACAAGCCTGTACAGCTCTCTGGAGCCTCTACCAAATAAGCAGTCATCTGACCCAGAAGAAACAGGCAGGGGAAGCAGGCAGATGGGTGTCTTTTTGGACAGGAGTGGAAGAAGGCATGCTGGGCCAGGCCAGAGAGGGCGGGTGTTCCTTCTATGAGGCCAACTCTCTACATGGAGGGATGAAGTCCACTCCTTGAAACACTGGGACTGTGGCACACAGAGCCAACTGGGCTAACCACCACCTAGGGGATGCAGAAGTGTTGGGGGATAGACAGCAATCTGTGCCCAGTGGGAGAGGGCATGGGCTGGGCAAAGCCAACTGGGCAGCGTGCCCACTTTCCTCTCCCGCTGCCTCCTCCTCCCTGCCCAGCTGGCCCTGCAGCTAGCAGAGGAAGTCACTGAGCCCTAGGACCTTGGGTCAGTGTACCCCGCCTGTGGCCGCCCTGCAGGCTCCTTCAGCATCTTCCTGTGCATGGATCTCAGGCCACCTGACCTTCCCCCTGCTGGGGACCCCTTGCCCACACCTACCCACGCCGTGTCGCTCCTTGTCAGTTTTGCGCCAGGGGGCCATGGCTGGGCCAGGGGAGCTGCGGGCTCCTTGCGTCCTCCTGTGGGGAAGCAGCCAGGGGGTGGCTAGGCGCTCCGCAGAGCCCCACTTCCTTCCTCTTTTCAAACTCCCTCTCAGGACCCGCCCTCCTCTCCCCAGGGTGCCCTGCTCCTCCTCTTCCTCCCTCCCATTGGGCTGGGGCATGTTAGAAAGCTAGTGGCTAGCAGGCCAGAAGGCCCCCAGCAAAACTTGGGGGGCACCTCCAACTTGTTCCTCCCCAGGCAAGTGGGCAGAAGCTAAGCAGGTACTTGGCCACCCAGGCCACCACCACAAATGCAGAAGTTCCGGGATAACAGCTTAGTGACTGAACAGAATTCTCTCCCACAGCTACCCAGCAGGAACTTTGGTATGTGATGTGAATTCAAATCCACACTTTAGAGAGTAGAGCTCAGTGGTAGAGCATTTGACTGCAAATCCAAACTCTATTGCTTATATTGCCTATGCCAGTAGGACAAACTATGTCACTTTTTTCTAAGATTCAGTTTTCTTTTTTTTTTTAAGATTTTATTTATTTATTCATGAGACACACACACACACACACACACACACACACACACACACACACACAGAGGCAGAGGGAGAAGCAGGCTCCGTGCAGGCAGCCTGACGCAGGACTCCATCCTGGGTCCCCAGGATCAGGCCCTGGGCCGAAGGCGGCACCAAACCGCTGAGCCACCCGGCTGCCCTAAGATTCAGTTTTCAACTGTAAAATGGGATACTAGTATGTACTTCATATGATTATTGTGAGGATTAGAGGAGATAATGTATACAACAGGCGACACATAACAGTTAAATATACACCTACAGAGGACGTCATTTGAGTCTTTTATCCTATTGGTGCCATAGACCCATTTGAAAATATGATAAAAGGGGCACTTGGGTGGCTCAGTGCTTGAGCGACTACGTTTGTTTGGCTCAGGGTGTGATCCTGGAGTCCTGGGATCGAGTCCTACATCAGGCTCCCTGCAGGGAGCCTGCTTCTCCCACCGCCTACGTCTCTGCCTCTCTCTCTGTGTCTCTCATGAATAAATAAATAAATAAAATATTAAAAAAGGAAAGAAGATATGATAAAACCCTAGAAAACTCTCCTCTGTACACAAGCACAGGATTCACCAACAATGTTAGGAGGTAAAGGTGCTCTGAGAGCCAACAGCAGTTGCCCCCAGAAAAGAGTCCTAGAGTTAGGCTAATCAAGACACTTTTTGGAAAAATCTCATTTTTGCTTTGGAAACAGATGCTAGCACGAAACAAAAAACGTCTCTTTGACCCACATTGATAAGACTGAATTAAAGTCTTCCTGGATTTTCTTTATTCGTAACTCTCACTGGGGCACCTGGGTGGCTCAGTGGTTGAGCATCTACCTTTGGCTCAGATTGTGATCCCAGGGTCCTGGGATGAAGTCTTGCATCAGGCTCCCTACAGGAAGCCTGCTTCTCCCTCTGCCTGTGTCTCTGCCTCTCTTTCTCTGTGTCTCTCATTAATAAATAAATAAAATCTTTAAAAAAAAGTAACCCCATTTCCCCTTTCTGCCTTACACTAGAGTGTCAATATAAATAGATTAGGCAATGTCATAGCTGCCTGTCAGCTATGGCAAAATATTAACTTCATTTTATCTAAAGTTATTTCCTTTATGGTTTTGTAGCAGCACAGATTAGGTAGAATCTTTTGTAGTGAGCAGTTGAATCAGCCAGGATTCCCCCAAAGAAACAGAACCAGTAGGAGAAATATATAAACATAAAGATATGTATTGCTAGGAACTGGCTTATGTGAATGTGAGGCTGGTTAGGCACATCCCAAATCCATATGGCAGGCTATCAGGATGCGCAGGCTAGACCTTCTCAGGCAGGAGCTGAAGCTGCTGTCCACACAGCTGGAATTTCTTCTGTTTCAAGGAAGATTCATTTTTAAGGCCTTCCAACTGATTGGATTGGTCCTACTCAGACTATCAAGAATAGTCTCCTTTGCTTACTTGAAGTCAACTGATTGTAGATGTTAATTACATCTACAAAATGCTTCCACAGCAACACTTAGATGGGTGCTTGATTGAATAATTAGGTCTGTAGTCTCACCAAGTTAACCATGAAACTTAATGATTTCAGCACTATTGTAAATCAGACTATACATCAGAGGTTGGTGAGGTTCTTCTGTGAAGGATCAGATAGTAAATATTTCAGTCTTTAGGTAAAATCAAGGATATTATGTAGTACATATAGGTACATGTTAGGTATTATATAACAAGAGAGATAACAAATTTCCACATATTTTATTGATAAAATTCAAAATTTTATATTGGTAATTGAGTATATTCTTTTGTAATTAAGTCTAGCATTGAGAAAAATAAATTTGGGGGGAGATTACACTGCACTTCACTGCAGTTAAAAATTAGTGTTCCCTTTAATCAAAATTGATTGTAAATACTCATGTTAATGCTAATCTGAAACAAAATTTTACAGTGTTCATCTTTTCCCACAGGTGAAATATAGTGAAGAATTAATTTTCTTCAGTAAGAGGCTGATATTTGTCCGTAGCTACTGAGAATTGGTCTTAGGCCCTTGGAATGTCATGGTTTGCTAGGATACTTAGGTCACACCAAATAGTAGTCTAAAAATATGATTCAGGCTTGGGCCTGACTATGCCAGATATACAAAACAATGTTATTTGTGTTTGCCACATGGTATCAGGTGACCTGGAGGTTGAAATCAACTCTGTGGACAATCAATCAATCAAATCATACCCATGTGATAAAGCCCTAATACAAACTCTGGAAACAGGTTTGAGTGAGCTTTCCTGGTTAGCAGTATTCCACAACATATCATCACACATTAATGCCAGGAAAATAACACGTCCTAACTCCATGTGGAGAGGACAATGGAAATGTTTGGTACTTCCCTGGACTCTGCTCTATGTACTTCTTCCCTCGATGGAATTAAATCTGTAACTTTTCCCAGTAATGAATAGTAACAGAGCATCACAGCTTTCCGCGAGCTCTCAGAGTCTTTCTAGTGAAAGATGACCCTGAAGATGGTTTGGGGATTACCCCAAACTTGCAGTTGGTGTTAACAGTTAGAGTAGTGCGTAACTTTCACACTTAGTAGTTGGCTATGTCTGTGGCTATGTCTCACAGTTGACTAAAACTCTCAAAAGAAGGTACTGCCAAATACTGGAATTAATCCATGAGCATAAGATTTTATTAAGCATTTTCATTGCTTGGAAGGCATTTAGAGAATTTTATTAAATCTTATTTTGATGTTTGCCTTTTAGCATGTCATTATATTACAAATAAATCACTTCCAGTTGAAGGTTATAATTACTCAGTTAAATGGATTTTGAAATTTAAACCTTTCTTTTGTACTTGTATTGAGGTCTGAAAAATATTGTGGGAACTACAGTTTGAGTTGGGAAAATATGTTCACCGAAAACTTGCTTAGTATTGGAAATTTCAGTTTTCATTTTAAGTTTTGACAGCATAGGAAATTTTTAAAGCAGCTTGACGTGTGATTTTAACAGTAATTATCATCAAAATGGTTTTATCACAGAGCTCTGTATATAATCATTGTTTTGCTTTGAATTTTGGTTGAATCCATTAAGAATCATTATGACAGAGCCACCTTGGGGGGGTTCAGTCAGTTAAGCATCTGACTTCAGCTCAGATCATGATCTCAAATTCCTGGGATTGAGCCCTGCATGAGACTCTCTCTCCCTCTCTTTCTGCTTCTCTCCCATCTGGCTCATGCTCTCTCTCGTCTCTGTCAAATAAATGAATGAAGTTTTTTTTTTAAAAAAGAAATCATTATGATGTCTCCAGTAACAGCTAATTTCCAAAGTCATCCACTGTTCAATAATAGTGGTTGAAGCTTGTTCTTGTTAAGAAAAATTTCAGGCTCAACTCCGAGCTCAAAGTCACAGGCAACTTATTATTGTTAAGCCATCGAATGTCTATGAGTTGGTAAGGTAAGTCAGGATATTCTGTTTCTATTTTTGACAAAAGTTCACAAAACAGACAATGATTATGTACAAAGGTTATGTGAAAAGCTAATGAAATTTGCCTTTGATACAATTGATTCAATAACACATGATAGATTCAAATACTTTCTATAAAGTACCTTCTGATGACTATTGAAATAAATTATCATAGGCTTTGTAAATTGTAAATTCATCCAAAAAGCCTTTATTTGCTCCACACATATTTTTACCATTAAAAGTTGTAACACATCTTAGCAGATTACACTTCAGGTTGTACTGAGTTTAGTGTTTCCTGCATGTCTTTGAAAATATTTTTGCCTATAGTTTTTCCACATGGCCTATTCATAGAAATGAAGTTTTTATTTACTTCAATCTCAGCACTGACTCATCAAATAACAATGGTGCTATGTTGGTGAGACATCTGTCAACTTATCAAGAGCCAAGGAAAACCACTAGAAACTGTTTGCCTTGCTCTTATTTTTTTTTTTTAAGATTTTATTTATTCATGAGAGACAGAGAGACAGAGAGAGAGAGAGGCAGAGACACAGGCAGAGGGAGAACCAGGCTCCCTGCAAGGATCCTGATGTGGGACTCGATTCTGGATCCTAGGATCAAGCCCTGAACTGAAGATAGACACTCAACTGCTGAGCCACCCAGGCGTCCCATTTGCCTTGCTTTTAAATTGATTGATTATTAATGTAGCTTCCAATGTCTTCAATTCTTCAGGCAACCACTAATATCAAAAGACTAATAGTCTTAAACTACTTTATTTTTTCAGACACATTTGATCTGCTGCTACAACCTAATGTGAAGAACTACTGTCAACAGATGTCTTTCCTCATGTGATTAGTAAATAAGCCACTTGGAAACTTATTTTAATTGCATTTTCATTTTATTTACATGAAGAAATTTATACCATGGTGACAAATTCTGTTTTAAATTTTCTAATTTTTCTGGCCATTGCTTTCTTGTGGTTGAGGGTGTTGTGATGAGTGCTTCCTCCATTATACTGCATTATTTTAGCACAGTTATTGTGTCACTGCATAGTAAACACACTGCTTTCCTGTCTAATCCAATAACAAAATAACCCACACTCCATTGTACCTTAATACCATAACATTTGGATCTCACTACTCTTTCCTACTCCTTCTCCTTCTTTCTTCTTTCTTCTTTTTCTTCTTCTTCTATTGACATGATGGCTATTGCATTGGTCATTAAAATAAAATAAAATGTTGCTGTACAGAAAAATGTATGGCACTTGAAACACTGTGGAGTTACAACCACATACTTGAGATTTGTAGGCTGCTGAACAGCATTGCAAAGCAATGAAACCACCATAAATCTTTTGTTGCAAGTTCTCAACTTTGCCATCATAGCATCAAAGCAGCTGTAGATGATATGTAAATGAATGAGCAAGGGTGTGTTCCAGTAAAATCTCATTCATTTAAAGATGATGAAATTTGCAGTTCATATAATTTTCATATGTCATATAATATTCTTCTTTTTATTTCTTTTCAACTATTTAAAAATATAAAAACTATTCTTAGTTCATGGTCCATATAAAAACAGCTAGTGAAAAAAAAAAAACAGCTAGTGAGCCAGATTTGGCCTATGAAACATAGTTTGCCATCCCTTGCTATACACAATTTTATCATCTTCATAAACCAGAGCCAAGTGATCTAAAAGATCCCTGTTTTTTCATCTTAGTTTTCTAACATATACACAGACAAGTCCACATCAACAGTATCATAAAGTACTTGGTGGGGGGCTTAGGGTAGGTGCTGATGTCAGAACATAAATAAGGTATGAAGAGTGTTAAAGATATTTTCCTCATTTAGCTTGTGATAAACCTAAAGTAGGCTTCTTTTCTTTAGTATATGCACTGCCAAAGCAAGCACAAGGCATCTTTTTTAAAAATATGTAACATTAAACAAACAAATTATTGAACATATTAGAAACTGCTTGTAGTCAAGGGAAATGAAGTTTAGGAAGTTATTTTGACTAAAGGTTAATTAACTTCTTAAAGGAGTGGTTTTAATATAGAAATCCCTAAACTTCATACCAATTAGCATATGGTTTTTGTATTTCCGAAATATAGAATTTTTATTATGGTTACTGATTATATGGCACCATGAAAAATTTTGGCAAGTGAGACTGATGGTCAAATATAAAAATCTGACTAAACTCTCTTAAAGAATTTATAATTGTCTTGGTCATATAATTTTGTTAAACACCATCTGGCTATTTATTAAAGCCAGATATTATTAGGTAGTGCACTATTCATGACTGTAATTTCACAGACTCTGAGTGATGAACAAGGACTTCTCTGGTCAAGACCCTCCTGAGATCCAGATCCATGTGTCCAACTTCTTCCTGGACCTCCTCTCCCCATTCCATTTAGATCTCCATTTCCAAAACCAAGCTCATCATCATAGCCACATCTCAGACCTGTCCTTCTTTGGGTGATTTCTATCTTATGTACCAGGTAAAGTGACCAGACTCTGTGTTTCAATTTATGTGCTAGAATCCCAACTCCATCACTCACCTGTGTACTTTGAAGCAAAATATTTAACTTTTCTAAGCATATTTTTTCCTAAAGATAAAATTGCTAACATTTACTGAGCATGCCAGTCTCCGATATCCATTATCCCATTTAGTTCTCAAAGTAGCCCTATGAAGTAGGTATCATTATTATCACATTTTTTAAAGTTTTTTTATGTTGTTTTTATTTTCATTCATTTCAATGTATCTTCTGATTTTCCTAGGGATTTTTTTTCTTCTTTTTTTTTTCCCTAGTGATTTCTTCTTTGATCCTTTGGTTGTTTATGGTTATGTTGTTTAATTTCCACATATTTGTGATTTTTAGATGCTGCAAGCTCCTAACTAGAACTTTGAGTTCTTTTTTTTTTAAGATTTTATTTATTTATTCATGAGAGACATACACAGAGAGACAGAGGCAGAGACACAGGCAGAGGGAGAAGTAGGCTCCATGCAGGGAGCCGGACATGGGACTCAATCCCGGGTCCCCAGGATCAGGCCCAGGGCTGAAGGCAGAGCTAAACCGCTGAGCCACCCGGGCTGCCCTATAATCCCATTTTGTAATAAGTAAACAGAGGCCAGATTGCTGAGACCCTTTCTGTAGTGACCACTATGACTACTTATGAGTGGTATCATCCACTTTCCCTTTTGCTCAGGTCAGAAACTTAATCTCCCTTTTACTCCACATGATCATCTTAAAAAGAGCTCTTGGATCTGCCCTCTCCTCCATGTGCTACCTCATCAAGATCCTCATTTGAAACTTGGACTTGAGCACCCTGCCTACAGTCTTGCCACCTTCCAGTCTCTTCATCATGTTACATCCAGGATACTTTGCCCATGCAAAGTATTTGTGGTCTCATCAAATTCCCGAATCATGCTAGAAAAGATAAACAATGCAGGTGTGTGGTAAGGTGGGAGATTTTACTACCTTTGTGTAATAAACACATTATACAGAAAAGGGTCATGAAAAGCCTCAGGTGCAGGTCAAAGAAATCCATCTGGAACTATGTTTAGGTAAATTGTAGAAATCTCTTTCCACAAGGCACACAGAAAGGGAAGCTTTTACTGTCTGTTTTTCTCAGAATCATAGATTCAGGTCTACAATTTTGCTACAAGTCACTAGTATGGCTGTACCAACTATTAAATAGAAATATTCCCATGTAAATTGCTAAAAAGTCACTATCTCAAGTCCCTGAAGTAGCCTTCTCCTATTCCTGCCTTGAGAAGTACTCAATGGGCATCACTGGGGTCACTATGTTGGCTGCCAGCTTGACCCTTATAGTTTGCAGGGGTGGGGTCTCTTCTCTGTGTATCTTCACAGTTCTCAGTCAGAGTGCACCTGGACCCAGGGTAGAGAGATGTCTATCTGGAGGTAGCACTGGCATGTCAGTAGGTAAAGGCTAAGGGTCTTCTGGCCCATCCACTGGTGTCTTCCAAGTGGCTGCCTTTGGGAACTTTGGCCTCCACAGTATTATTCAATCATCTCTCCTTGTGTTACTAATAAGAATCATGGCAAATAGTTTCTATGACTATATTCCAATCAGTTCAAATAGTCTGGAGCTAAAACTTATACTATCCAACTTTTATTTACCAGAGTAAACTCTAGGTCCCTATCAGGACGAGAAAGATTCTAGATAAGAAGGATATGCATACTCAAAGTAATAAGCTACACTAAAGGAAGCAGCATCAGAAACCACAAAAAATTTATGTAGATTAGGAGGCACTCAGATCATTCTGCCCTGAGGTAGCAGTCCCAGAAGTGAACATGGGAGTGGGGTTGGAGATGAGGGAGGATCAGAAACTTTACTGCTTAATAGGGTTTACTTTATTCCATTAAATCAATAGCCTCAAACCTATTAATTAGGTTTGCTAATTAATACTTCATAGGCTGCCAGGGGGATCTGTTTAATCTGCAAGGCTAAGATGTCAAGGCCCTAGTTAACATCCCTCAGTATATCCTCCATACCCTTTAGAATACTGGTTCAACTAAGTAGAACATCACACAGGCCCCTCATGATCAGATTCTAGCTCTCCCCTACAGCTTCATTTCCTGCCTCCTGTGCACTGCCCCTTCTTCCACCACCTCCCTCCACCTGCAACACCCATACACACACACACACACACATAGTCACTACTCTCCACCACATGACAACATATAACAGGTGGTGTCTTATCTCATGCAGTATTTGAAGTCACCCCAAAGTACCACAAGTTCTCACATCTCTGTGTGTTCTCATCTTTCCCTCAACAAGAATAGTCCTTTGTCTCTAGGCTAAACTGTTCTAAGAGGACTTACTTCCTCAGTAACCCCCTCCCCACCATTCAGCTCCTCCTCCAGCCTCAGCCAGATCACCCCCCTGGGCACCTACAGTAGCCCTTGCTCACAAACTGCTATCTTTACTCTTTAATTGCCTATTCTGTCTAGAAGCTCTGAGCAAAGCCACCAAGGTTAATATTGTGCTACAGTGATATCAGTCCTGTTCCTTGTTCATGTCTGATTGGCACTGACTGAATCCCTATCTAGAGACAACTACTTTCAATAGAGTTGCAGCACCAGCAGTCCAAAGGTAAAATCTGGAGGATGACCTATTTTTTCAACAAACTCATATGATTCTTACAGTGTTTAATTTAAAAAAATATATTACCAAGAACTGACAGTCGAGGGAGTTCACCTAAACTTCCAGATTTCTAGTTTTTCTCAAAATAAATATGAAAATATAGCAAGTTGGGTCTGTACTTCCACAAGGCAGAAATCATCTGGAGTAACTTCAGCTGCTTTTCTTCAGCTCCAGAATACACATTCTCCTTTGCCATGGTTCCCAGCACTTCCTCTTCCCCACCCTGTACTGAGGCTAAGTCTCAACTGCTATTTGTCATTTGTCATTAAGCTTACACTACTACTTTTCTTAAGGTAAGACAAAAATGATAAACAATTCGAGCTTATAATCCATGAAAGGTGGAAAAACAAGAGAGGCTGAGAGGATATATGTTTCAGGAAACAAGGTAGAAGGGGTATGTACTTAGAGATGTGAAGAACAGTCCTAGATGTAGGTCTACATCTGAAGAATTTTTAAGCTGCCATTTCCCGGTTTACTTCACTCGCTTAACGTGCCTGCCTAGTCCTGTAGACATTTGAGTTGTGACCCTGGTATGTGTAGAATATGAGGGAAGTTTTGTTTCAGGTGATGGCAAACCAATCCAGTCAGGTTCTCTCATTTCAGAAGTATAAATGGTAGGTGGTATTCCTAGGGAAAGAAAATTTCTAGAGCAAGAGTGTCTCTTAAACATTCTCAATCTTGGAGAAATCAAGACCAGATCAAGTATATGGTGGTCTTTTGATGGAAAGCATTGTGAAATGTCACTGGAGGATATTAAGTAGGAGGTGATATAACCTTTTTTAAAAACTATTCTCATTGAGAAAAAAAATACTCTCTATAGGTCAAGAATAGAAGCAACAAGATGAGTGTGATGCTGTTTAAGCATTCAGGGAAAAATGATGGCAGATTGGACCAAAGTGCCACAACGAAACAGTCAAATTCAAGATATATTCCAGCAGTGCTATCCTTAGAATTTGCCTATGAAGTGGATGGATACATAGATAAAGTAGAAAGCCAAAGTTAGAGACCTAAAATAAAATTGGCCTAAATAAGATAAGAACCTATTTCTTTTTTCACATAAAGTCCTGTTTGTCATTGCAGTTCTATGAAATCATCCAGGGTACAGGATCCTTCTTTCTTGCTGTTCCACAATCCTTCAAGTTTACAAACACTAAATGAAGTATCTGAGATGGTATCACTACATCTTATTCCAGCCAACAGGAAGGGAGACAGGGGCACAAGTAGAGGGCACAGCTGAGAAGTAGCACTCATCACTTCTGCTCATATTCCTTTGGCCAGGACTTGGTCTTATGGCTACATCTAATTCAAGGAAGTTTGGAAAAATATAGCCTTTATTCCCAGTGGCCATATGTTCAACTAAATAGTCTATTACTGAGAGAGAATAGGAAAACAATCATTGAAATGGTAGAGAGGAAAGACAAACCCTGGTTGATTACTCAAGGAGAGAATACAAATAAGAGGATAGAAGTAGTTAATATAAGCAACTTTTTAAAAAATATTTTATTTATTTAGAGAGACAGAGCATGTGCATGCATAAACCAGCAGTGAGGGGAGTGATAGGAAAGGCAGAGGGAGTGGGAGAGAGAGAATCTCAAGCAGACTCCACACTGAGCATGGAGCCTGATGTGCGGCTCAATCTCACAGCCCTGGGATCATGACCTGAGCCGAAATCAAGAGTCAGACACTTAATGGACTGAATCACCTGGGTGCCCCTATAAGCAACTCTTTTAAAGAGTTTTATTAGAAAGGCCAGACAAATGGGGTGGCAGGTGGAGGAGATCACAGAATTAAGAAGTTAAGAGAGATGTGATAATGGATGTGTGCCTTTCAAATCTCCTCCTGTGAAGAACATAATTGCCTATGGTCCCAGGTGCTATGTTGTGAAATTCTTTCCTTCTCATTCATACCAAAACTATATGTCCCATGGCCTATTCATAGCCAGGGACTAGGGGTAGCAGGGACACCAAGGTAGGAATGTTTCTGCATGATACAGAACTTCCCTGACCAGCAACTTTGGCTTAAGGACTCATCCTTGTAATTGCCAAAACTTTCTTAGAATTGAAATGCAACCTTAGACCTTCATTTGTCCCTTCTTTCTTTCCCTCTCCTTCACAGAGCTCAAATCTACATCACAATCTGTTGGCTCTCCCAACTTTTTCTCACTAATGTCTCAGAGAAATGTCCCAAACATTTTTTGTGCATTTAATTCTGTCTTGGAATCTGCTTCTTGGAAGACCTAAACTGATGCAAGAAGAAATACTGGAGCATATTTGCAGCCTGATGGGAATGATCTAGGCATGAGGGGAGAAATAAATGAACATGATTAAGAGAGAGGGAATCATTACAGATGACAAGTTCTTGAATATATAGGATGAAATGCATGTTTTTAGATGGGGGTACTCAGAGTCACCCATTCTAAAAGGAAGGAAGGCAGAAGACATGGTGCAGATATAGACTAAGTAAAGGTGATAGGAAGAAACAAAAGTTAGCCTTTTCAGAGAAGTAGTTGTTTCAGCATACAATGAGAAGTGGGTAAGAGCTGAACTCTAGAGTCAGCCTAACTAGGTTCAAAGGAAAGCTCCTTCCAGTACCAGCTGTGTTACTTTGTTCCTCAGTTCCCTCATCTTTAAAATGGAGATATTTTGCAGCATCAACTTCAAAAAGCTGTGGGGACTAAATGAGCTAAAACTTGAGAGCATGTAAAGCATTAATACTTAGCACATAAACATACAACAGATGATAATTATTATTTTCTCAGCAAAATATGAAGGTCGTCAGCTGAGATTAAGGAAGGAAAGAAGGTACAGAAAGAGAAGTGAAAGTCATCTTGCAGGATTGGTATATGAGTGCTCACTGGTCATAAGATTAAAGTGAGAGTATCAAGATGATTGGGTTTCTTCTGCCATGTTTCATATTTGGGCACAGACATAAATTAAGCTTGTGATTCTCTACTCTGGGTGCTATAAGAATCACCTGGAGAGCTTTTAACTTTACTAATGTCTTAAATCCTCCTCTAGATTCTGATAAAACTGGTCTGGGATGGGAGTCCAATAGACTTTCAAAGATTCTCACAGGCAGCCAGAGCAGAGAAGCACTGGAGTAAGGGAAGAGCTAACCCAACTATACTGAGTTGAATTTAACAGATGTTTGGGGGTCTATCCAGAGGAATTCAGAGGAGGAGAGATCAAGGGCCTTCCCTTGATTAATTATGGGTAATAGAATGTAAGTCAGTTAAGGAAAAAACCGAAGATTTTCATGATGGACAGTAGAAAAATGGTAGAATCAGGGCTTGGAATTCCTACTGGAGTAGAATTGTTGATGTGGGAGGGACTCTGAGAACAAAAATAGCCCATGATCAGATATCTTTATCCCAAGTGCCAAATACATAGTAAACCCTCAGATGTTTTATACAAACAACACAAAAATTAAGTAATTGAAATACACCATGAGAATTATTCTTGTTCTTAAGAAGTTATTATTTGAATACAATTGACCTAAAGTGGTTTTGTTCTAAAAGGAGTTCAGTTACAGAGAACAGAATCTACCATAATTAATTAAAATAGAAAGTCATGTATTGCAGAGTCTTAAGTGGGTCACAAAAGTGATGAAGGGGCTAAAGCAACAGACACTAGATTTCCAGGAAAAAGTAACTACCAAAGCTACACCACAGAACTGACTTAGTAATTTTTACAACTGTCATGGTTGGCATTCTCCTTTTATAGTAAATCAGCAAGATAAAGAGCAAAGAAAACCATCAAATTAGAGAGGAATCAAATATACACCAATGCAATCTTAAGTCATTTTACATGCTACTATTTAGGTGAAATAAAAAAGTGCTAAGTGTTGAAAACTATGTGTTTCTGTACTATCTATCCACAAAGTCAAGAAACATGAAATAAACTTATATTTAAAGAGTTATTGGTTACATTGTCAAATAATATGCTCAATTTATTTTTCTTCATTATCCTCATACCTTTTTGGATGAAGTACCTCTAAATTTAAGACAAAGGGTTCAATTATTAATCTTAAAAAGTGTACAATAAATATGATTTTTCCTGTTGTTAAACCTTTTTTTTTTCCAGGTTAGCAATTAGACCTATTGCTCTAAATGTAGAGTATTTCATTTGAAAATTTATGGAACATTATTATTTGAAAATGTAAGTAGTATATAGTTCAAACACAAGTTTAAACTATGTTTCCCAATTTTGTGGACAGCTTGTACAGTAAAAACAGCTTAAGCCAACTTTTTTCTCTTTACTTCTAATGTATAGTTTCAAAATGAAGTTTGCCTGCCTGCTTGCTTGCTTTCTCCTTCCTCCCCTCCTTCCTCCCTCCCTCCCTCCCTCCCTTCCTTCCTTCCTTCCTTCCTTCCTTCCTTCCTTCCTCCCTTCCTCCCTTCCTCCCTCCCTCCCTCCCTCCCTCCCTTCCTTCCTTCCTTCCTTCCTTCCTTCCTTCCTTCCTTCCTTCCTTCCTTCCTTTCAAAAAAAACAGAGGATTTCACAACCAGAATCTAGAGGAAATATAAGTAACAGACTTTTCAGGGTAGAGAAATTCTTTGTAACAAGATAGGAAAAACATTGTTTCAAAGTGCCATCCCTTCAGTTAGGAGAAATGACTTCTTTAGGTTTTAAATTTCACTGTTATTCTGTTTTGAATTATTCTTTGCCTGTGCTTCTTTTATAGTTTCTTTGTTGACTTTTCTTTGTCTTTTCTTTTTCCAGATAAGGTATCTCTCAAGGCTCATAAGAGGTACCATTATTAAAAAAGAACACTAGATATGGGGTCAAAATTTCTGGAATTAAAGCTAGGCTCTAAAGAAAAATTAGCTTGCCATACATTTACATCTGCATTCTGAAACACAATGATACAATATGATATCTGGAAGGACCAACAAGTACTTATAGAAATACTAAGATATACAAGGCCAGTATCAATTTTATAAGTCCAAATGTTCCTAATAGGTCAAATTAAGTTAAAAACATTTCAGGTTTTCTCATCTATATCTTGTTTCTCATAAACTTCTTGTACATTTTATCTTAGCTGTATATTATTATCTTTAAAATAACGTGTAAATTTTAATATCCTATCTGGAAACAGAATAAAGTATTTACAAAGATAAAAAATGTTATTTCTGTTAGGTGGAGACGGGGATCAAGATTTATTTTTTCTTCATACATTATACAAATTGACCCAGGATTGTTCTTCAAATATGAGCACTGGGTGGTATACATAACTGATAAATTTTTGAACACTAACATCTGAAACGTAGTATGTACTATATGTGTTGGCTAATTGAATTTAAATTTTAAAAAATAAAATAAATAATAATAATTTTTAAAAACACTATCCTTTCCTGCACTGCATCTGTAGTGTCATTTTTTTGGCCACAAATTAGATGAGCAAATGTGTTTGGGTCTGTTTATGGATCCTCTATTCTCTTTCTTTGATCTGTTTTTTATGTTTGCATTTACATCATAATAAATTATCATAACAGATCTCTGTATCTGTTAATGTAAGTCCTCCACTTGTTTCTCAGGATTCCCTTGGCCTGTTGCATTTCCATGTAATTTTAGAATCAACTTTAGAATTAACCTGTCATGTTTCAGAAAAAAACAATCAAACAAACAAACAAAATCCAAAAGCTTGCTGGGAATTTTATTGGAACTGCTTTGAATCTTTAGATCAATTTGGAAAGAAGTGATATTTTTACTATGGTAAACTCTACCATTTATTTAGCTCTTTATGTCTGTGATATTTTGTAATTTTCAGTGTAGAGGTCTCATACATTGTTTTGCTCACTTTATATTTAGGCATACTATATACTTTATGCTCCTGTAAATAGCATAAAATTTAAAATTTCATTTCTATTGGTTTGTAGCTGGTATTTTTTAATTAACAGTTTTCAATAGATATCCTTAGTAAATACAGTTCTTAATTTTCAGTTTTTTCTACAAAGTATTTTAGATTTTCCACATATCCTGTCATATCATCTGTGAACAATGAAATTTAAGAACTTCTAATTTTAGGGGTACCTGGGGGACTCGGTTAAGTGTCTGCCTCTGGCTCAGGTCATGATCCCAGAGTCCTGGGATTGAGCCCCACATAGGGCTCCCTGTTCAGGGGAAAGCCTGCTTCTTCTCCCTCTGCCATTCTTCTCCACCTCCCCCCACCCCTGCACCTGCTTGTGCTCTCTGACTCCATCTGTCAAATAAATAAATAAAATCTTAAAAAAAAAAAGAACTTCTAATTTTAACATAATTTCAGACTTATGGAAAAGTTACAAGAATAGTAAAAAAAAAAAATCTGTATTCTCTTTACCCAGATTCTCCAAATGTTGCCATATTACCACATTTGCTTAACTATGCCTCTTTCAATATATATATACAAATGTTATTTCTGAGTCATTTGAGAATAAGCTGTATGACATGATAGCTTTTACCCCTAAATATTTCACTGTGTATTTCTTAAAAACAAGAGCAATACAATGATCAGATTTGGAAATTAACAGACACAATACCATAATCAAAGTCCTCATTCAAATTTTGCCAGTTGTCTCATGTCATTCCAGAAATGTCCATGTCACAGTTGCAGTCACAACTTATATGTCCCTTTAGTCTCCCTTAATTAGGATCAGTCTCACCACTTTTACTTGTCATTCATATCTCTACATTTTGAAGACCACAAACCAGACCTAATGCCCCTCAGTTAGGATTCAGGATGTTTCCTTGTGATTATATTTAAGGTATGCATTTTATTTGTAGGAATACCAGATAAGTGATGTTATGTTTTCCTCACTACTTTGTATCAGGACACATGTGTTAGCAGTTTGATCTGTTACTGGTAATGTTAGCTTTGATCATTAACTAGGGTCAAGGCTTCCAGATTTCTCCATGTGAATGTAATTAATATGTATTTGTGGAGAGATATTGTGAGACTATGTACATATTCTATAACTCATCATATTTTCAGCCCACTTGTTTTTTTTAGCCCACTTGTTTTAATATCTATTAATGATTCTTTCCTGAATCATAGGCAAAAAATTTTAATTCACTCATTTTTTCTACATTTATTAAATGGAATTCTGTGACAAAAAGCTAAGCTTTCAATTTTAGCTAAGCTAAAATTTCACAAAAAAATTTAATTCACTCATTTTTCTACATTTATTAAATGGGATTCTAATGTGACAAAAAGCTAAGCTTTATTCGTTCATGTATTCACTTATTTATTTAAAACAATATGGGCTCACGGTTTATGATTCTACTTAATGGCTTATAATCCATTACTATCATTTATTTCGATGCTCAAATTATCATATATTTGGCCAGGGGGAGCCATTCAAATTGGCTTCCATGCCATTTTGACATGCCCCTATCATTCTTTACATACTTTTTATTTTCTGGGACAAGATATTCAGGGCACATCTCATTCATGCTCAGCCTTAGACCTAAAAGTAGTCATTTCTCAAAGAAATGGTTCATTTAGTGGAGGATCATTTTAGTGGAGAATGATATTAAGAAACAAAGATCTGGGTGCAAGATGTACTAGATGTCCTAATTGCTATTGTAATGCTACTGTTTCTAAGGCTTCTCAGCAGATAGAAATACATGTATGTGTATACACAGGTATGTCTGTGTCTGCATGTATACATGTGCGTGTATTTCAAGTCAACACCCAAGAGTTCATTTTTAGCTTTCCTCTTCATTTTTACTCTTCTCACCAACAGTGAGAAATCTGTCTCCTATTATGCACAATATATTTAGTTATTTGCTCAGTCTTTCAGTCCTTTTGCAAGTTTATTTTTTTGTTAGAATGATTACCCTTATGAGATTCCTCAAAAAAGGTTCATGGGTACAAAAATTCCTGAATCTTACCATGTTTAAACTGTTTTCCTAAAGCTCTGATGTCTAAAAACTAGCTTTAATACAACTAAAATCGGGCAGACCCTGTGGCTCAGCGGTTTAGCGCCGCCTTCAGCCCAGGATGTGATCCTGGAGATTTGGGATCGAGTCCCACATCCAGCTCCCTGCATGGAGCCTGCTTCTCCCTCTGCCTGTGTCTCTGCCTCTCTCTGTGTCTCTCATAAATAAATAAATACAATCTTAAAAAAAATACAACTAAGAGGAGCAAGACGGCGGAAGAGTAGGGTCTCCAAATCACCTGTCTCCACCAAATTACCTAGAAAACCTTCCAATCATCCTGAAAATCTATGAATTCGGCCTGAGAATTAAAGAGAGACCAGCTGGAATGCTACAGTGAGAAGAGTTCACGCTTCTATCAAGGTAGGAAGAGGGGGAAAAAGAAATAAAGATACAAAGGCCTCCAAGGGGGAGGGGCCCGCGAGGAGCCGGGCTGAGGCCGGGGCGAGTGTCCCCAGGACAGGAGAGCCCCGTCCCGGAGGAGCAGGAGCTGCACCGACCTTCCCGGGCGGAAAGGGGCTCGTGGGGAGTTGGAGCAGGACCCAGGAGGGCGAGGATGCCCTCGGGTTCCCTGAGACAGTAACAGAGCAACTGCGCGCCCAGGAGAGTGCGCCGAGCTCCCTAAGGGCTGCAGCGCGCACGGCAGGACCGGCGGGACCCGGAGCAGGAGCAGCTCGGAGGGGTTCGGGCGGCGGCTCCGCGGAGGGGGCTGCACGGCCCCGGGAGCAGCTCGGAGGGGCTTGGGCAGAGGAAGAGGCTCCGTGCGGAGGGGGCTGCGCGGTTCCAGGAGCAGCTCGGAGGGACTTGGGCGGCGGCTCCGCGGAGGGGGCTGCGGGGCCCGGGAGCGCGAATCCACCAGCGCAGGCTCCGGAGCACAGGGCGCCGGGACACAGCCCAGGATCCGGCCTCCCCTGGGACAGGCAGAGGCCGGGAGGGCCCAGGACAGCGAGGACGCTCCTGCCCCGAGCTGAGCAGATCAGCGGCCCCGCCCCAGAGCCTCCAGGCCCTGCAGACGGAGAGCTCCGTGGTTCCTGCCGGAGCTGAATCCAGGTTTCCAGAGCTGGCCCCGCCACTGGGGCTGTTCCTCCTGCGGCCTCACGGGGTAAGCAACCCCCACTGAGCCCTGCACCAGGCAGCTCCCCCAACTTCTAACACCTGAAAATCAGCACAACAGGCCCCACCTCCAGAACACCAGCTAGACTGACAACTTCCAGGAGAAGCCAAGGGACTTAAAGTACACAGAATCAGAAGATACTACCCGGTGGTTCTTTTTTGTTTTGTTTTGTTTTGCTTTTTGATTTGTTTCCTTCCCCCACCCCCTTTTTTCTCCTTTCTTTTTCTTTCTCTTTTTCTTCTTTTTTTTTTCCGTTTTTTTTCTTCCCTTTTTTTTCTCTTTCTCTTTTCTTTCCTTCTTTCTCTCCTCTCTTTTTCTCTTTTTCCCAATACAACTTGCTTTTGGCCACTCTGCACTGAGCAAAATGACTAGAAGGAAAACCTCACCTCAAAAGAAAGAATCAGAAACAGTCCTCTCTCCCACAGAGTTACAAAATCTGGATTACAATTCGTGTCAGAAAGCCAATTCAGAAGCACTATTATACAGCTACTGGTGGCTCTAGAAAAAAGTATAAAGGACTCAAGAGACTTCATGACTGCAGAATTTAGAGCTAATCAGGCAGAAATTAAAAATCAATTGAATGAGATGCAATCCAAACTAGAAGTCCTAACGACGAGGGTTAACGAGGTGGAAGAACGAGTGAGTGACATAGAAGACAAGTTGATAGCAAAGAGGGAAACTGAGGAAAAAAGAGACAAACAATTAAAAGACCATGAAGATAGATTAAGGGAAATAAACGACAGCCTGAGAAAGAAAAACCTACGTTTAATTGGGGTTCCCGAGGGCGCCGAAAGGGACAGAGGGCCAGAATATGTATTTGAACAAATTCTAGCTGAAAACATTCCTAATCTGGGAAGGGAAACAGGCATTCAGATCCAGGAAATAGAGATCCCCCCCCTAAAATCAATAAAAACCGTTCAACACCTCGACATTTAATAGTGAAGCTTGCAAATTCCAAAGATAAAGAGAAGATCCTTAGAGCAGCAAGAAACAAGAAATCCCTGACTTTTATGGGGAGGAGTATTAGGGTAACAGCAGACCTCTCCACAGAGACCTGGCAGGCCAAAACTGGAACAGGAAGAAATAGAAAACCTGAACAGGCCAATAACCAGGGAGGAAATTGAAGCAGTCATCAAAAACCTCCCAAGACACAAGAGTCCAGGGCCAGATGGCTTCCCAGGGGAATTCTATCAAACGTTTAAAGAAGAAACCATACCTATTCTCCTAAAGCTGTTTGGAAAGATAGAAAGAGATGGAGTACTTCCAAATTCGTTCTATGAGGCCAGCATCACCTTAATTCCAAAACCAAAGACCCCACCAAAAAGGAGAATTACAGACCAATATCCCTGATGAACATGGATGCAAAAATTCTCAACAAGATACTGGCCAATAGGATCACAGTACATTAAAAAAATTATTCACCATGACCAAGTAGGATTTATCCCTGGGACACAAGGCTGGTTCAACACCCGTAAAACAATCAATGTGATTCATCATATCAGCAAGAGAAAAACCAAGAACCATATGATCCTCTCATTGGATGCAGAGAAAGCATTTGACAAAATACAGCATCCATTCCTGATCAAAACTCTTCAGAGTGTAGGGATAGAGGGAACATTCCTCGACATCTTAAAAGCCATCTATGAAAAGCCCACAGCAAATATCATTCTCAATGGGGAAGCACTGGGAGCCTTTCCCCTAAGATCAGGAACAAGACAGGGATGTCCACTCTCACCACTGCTGTTCAACATAGTACTGGAAGTCCTAGCCTCAGCAATCAGACAACAAAAAGACATTAAAGGCATTCAAATTGGCAAAGAAGAAGTCAAACTCTCCCTCTTCACCGATGACATGATACTCTACATAGAAAACCCAAAAGTCTCCACCCCAAGATTGCTAGAACTCATACAGCAATTCGGTAGCCTGGCAGGATACAAAATCAATGCCCAGAAGTCAGTGGCATTTCTATACACTAAAAATGAGACTGAAGAAAGAGAAATTAAGGAGTCAATCCCATTTACAATTGCACCCAAAAGCATAAGATACCTAGGAATAAACCTAACCAAAGATGTAAAGGATCTATACCCTCAAAACTATAGAACACTTCTGAAAGAAATTGAGGAAGACACAAAGAGATGGAAAAATATTCCATGCTCATGGATTGGCAGAATTAATATTGTGAAAATGTCAATGTTACCCAGGGCAATATACACGTTTAATGCAATCCCTATCAAAATACCATGGACTTTCTTCAGAGAGTTAGAACAAATTATTTTAAGATTTGTGTGGAATCAGAAAAGACCCCGAATAGCCAGGGGAATTTTAAAAAAGAAAACCATATCTGGGGGCATCACAATGCCAGATTCAGGTTGTACTACAAAGCTGTGGTCATCAAGACAGTGTGGTACTGGCACAAAAACAGACACATAGATCAGTGGAACAGAATAGAGAATCCAGAAGTGGACCCTGTACTTTATGGGCAACTAATATTCGATAAAGGAGGAAAGACTATCCATTGGAAGAAAGACAGTCTCTTCAATAAATGGTGCTGGGAAAATTGGACATCCACATGCAGAAGAATGAAACTAGACCACTCTCTTGCACCAGACACAAAGATAAACTCAAAATGGATGAAAGATCTAAATGTGAGACAAGATTCCATCAAAATCCTAGAGAAGAACACAGGCAACACCCTTTTTGACCTCGGCCATAGTAACTTCTTGCAAGATACATCCACGAAGGCAAAAGAAACAAAAGCAAAAATGAACTATTGGGACTTCATCAAGATAAGAAGCTTTTGCACAGCAAAGGATACAGTCAACAAAACTCAAAGACAACCTACAGAATGGGAGAAGATATTTGCAAATGACATATCAGATAAAGGGCTAGTTTCCAAGATCTATAAAGAACTTATCAAACTCAACACCAAAGAAACAAACAATCCAATCATGAAATGGGCAAAAGACATGAACAGAAATCTCAGAGGAAGACATAGACATGGCCAACATGCATATGAGAAAATGCTCTGCATCACTTGCCATCAGGGAAATACAAATCAAAACCACAATGAGATACCACCTCACACCAGTGAGAATGGGGCAAATTAACAAGGCAGGAAACAACAAATTTTGGAGAGGATGCGGAGAAAAGGGAACCCTCATACACTGTGGGTGGGAATGTGAACTGGTGCAGCCACTCTGGAAAACTGTGTGGAGGTTCCTCAAACAGTTAAAAATATACCTGCCCTACGACCCAGCAATTGCACTGTTGGGGATTTACCCCAAAGATACAAATGCAATGAAACGCTGGGACACCTGCACCCCGATGTTTCTAGCAGCAATGGCCACGATAGCCAAACTGTGGAAGGAGCCTCGGTGTCCATCGAAAGATGAATGGATAAAGAAGATGTGGTTTATGTATACAATGGAATATTACTCAGCTATTAGAAATGACAAATACCCACCATTTGCTTCAGCGTGGATGGAACTGGAGGGTATTATGCTGAGTGAAGTAAGCCAGTCGGAGAAGGACAAACATTATATGTTCTCATTCATTTGGGGAATATAAATAATAGTGAAAGGGAATATAAGGGAAGGGAGAAGAAATGTGTGGGAAATATCAGAAAGGGAGACAGAACGTAAAGACTGCTAACTCTGGGAAACGAACTAGGGGTGGTAGAAGGGGAGGAGGGCGGGGGGTGGGAGTGAATGGGTGACGGGCACTGGGGGTTATTCTGTATGTTAGTAAATTGAACACCAATAAAAAATAAATTAAAAAAAAATACAACTAAAATCCTTGGTCCACACTTTCTCTCCTTAAGTTTTTTGTTTTGTTTTGTTTTGTTTTGTTTAAAGGCTGCATCACTAATGTCTTTCTCTGAATGTTGTTTTATTTTTTTTTTGAATGTTGTTTTAGAGAAGTCCGATGTCAGATTAATTCTCTTGCCTCTGTAAGTTATTTGATTTTTTATTTATTTTTATTTATTTATTTATTTTTTTGTAGTCAATGAGAACTTTTCTTTGGTTAAAAAAAACTAATAGTTCTGAGTGTTCTGAATCAGTTTTCCCAGTTTGGAGTGTTATCATTTGCTTCTACTTCATAGAACTTTTGGCGGGCACAGGGAGCTCATCAGATCATAAAGTGGTCTTGTTTTCTGTTTCCTTCATTTAATAGCTTTATATAGTTTTAGTCTGTTTTTGCCTATTTATGTTGTGGAAATTCAGGGTGATTTTTACAAGGTTCCTAGTCAAAGGGTGCCCCCTCCTGTCAGTGCAGAGAAGTATGGTATTTAAGAAGTAGTTTTTATTGTCAGTGATGGGGGAGTTGGGAGAGTTCTGAGTCCTCTGATATCACGGTTCTTTTATAAGATTCCACATTTTGCCTTTTGCTTTTTTTCCCCTTATTTTCCAATCTACAAAGGAATCTTCAATAAGAAATTATTTATTGGTTTCAATTTTTGAAATTAAAAAAGTTGGGAGGGTTTTTTGAGCACTTTTAGGTTTACATAAAAATAGAGCAGAAAATACAGAGTTCTCATATACCTATTCTCCCCCCATCCCTAGTAGTTTCCCCTATTATTAAAACATTACATTAGTGCAGCACACTTCTTACAACTGATGAACCAATACTGATACACTATGACTAAGTAAAATCTATACTTTCCATTAGATTACTATCTGTGTTCTACAGTTTTAAGAGTTTTGAGAAATTTATAATGTCATGTGACCATGGTACAGTAGCATATAAAATAGTTTCACTGTCCTAAAAATCCTCTGCTCTGCCTAGTCATCCCTCCCTCCGTCCCCAATCTCATCTTAAAACTCTGGCAACTACTCATGCTTTTCCTATACCGATAGTTTCTGTTAAGATTGGCTTCTTTCTTCATTATATTTGCATACATTAAAAGCTGCTGCTGGAGGGTCAGGCTTCTAATTTAGCATCCATCTAGAAGCTGACTGTGGTCTTCCCCAGAAAACAGGTATGTCTGTGGATATCTTTTCTGCCCTCTCCCTCTAGCTCACTCTGTCAGCAGTTTCTCCCTGGAAGGAACTTGTACACATGTCTGTCTTTTGTGCCTGTCACCCAAGAGCTGGGCCCCTGGAATGCCTGGCTCTGATAGCCAGAGACTAGCATTCATGAATCCCACAGGACTGTGGCAAGGAAAACAAACAATTGTTAACAGGCACAGGAGTACTTGCCTGTGGCTATACACCTGGTTCCAGTTCAGAGGGAGCAGGCAAAAAAAGCCTATTTTCTAGTTTTCCAATGGATGGGCTCTAATTACATGCTTTCTCCACTGCTGCCTGAGGGTCTAGGTGCTGGCTGCATTCTTCTCTTTTGGGACATTGACAGGTCTTGGTAAACCCTCAACTACTAAAATCCACGTGCAAGAAGGTGGCTGAGACAATTATAAAAGATTGAGAGACAGCTAAGAGCTCAATCTGAGCTAATCAATAAGGTTAATCTCCTACATGAGACCACTCTGTGAAGACTAGGAATGGTGGCACTTTATCTAATGCATGGAAACCACAGAGTCAAGGAATATGTTCCAAACAAACAAAAACCCCTAGAAACATAGTTTAATGAAACAGAGATAAGTGGTTTACCTGATAAAGAGGTAAAAACAGGGGCACCTGGGTGGCTCAGTTGGTTAAACATCTGCCTTTGGCTCAGATTATGATCCTGGAGTCCCAGGATTGAGCCTCACATTGAGTTCTCTGATCATGGTTCTGTTTCTCCTTCTGTCCCTCACCTCACTTGTGCTCTCTCTCTCTCAAATAAATAAAATCTTAAAAAATTAAAAAAAAAAAAAGAGTTCAAAACAACAGTCATAAAGATGCTCACCAAGGTCAGGAGAACAAAGTATGAACAAGTGGAATTTCAACAGAAGTAGAAAATATAAGAAGTACCAAAAAAGAAGTCACAGAAGTGAAGAATATGACAACTGAACTAAAAAAAAAATCAGTAGTGTGTTTCAATAGTAGACTAGATCAAATGAAAGAAATGATTTCTTTCAAATCATTTTGAAACTCAAACTCAAAGACAGGGTAGTGAAATTCATCCCATTAGAAGGGCAGAGAAAAAAAAAAAAGAGTAAAGATGGATTAAGGAACTTATTGGATGCCATTAAATAGACCAATATTCACTTTATAGGTGTCCCAGAAAGACAAGATTGAGACAAAGGGGCAGAAAGTATATTCAGAGAAATAATGCCTGAAAATTTCTTCAACATGGGGAAAGAAACAGACATCCAGATCTAGGATGTATAGAGAAATTCTAAAAAATATAAAGCCATGGAGGCCCACACCAACACACATTATAATTAAACTGTCTAAACTTAAAGACAAGGAGAGAATTTCAAAAGCTGCCAGAGAAAAACTTGTTACATATAAAAGAAACCCCATAGGACTATCAGCAGATTTTTCAGCAGAAACTTAGCAGATCTCAAATGATCTGCATGATATATTGATAGGCCTGAAAAAAAGAAAAATGACAACCAAGAATTAAGTTGTCCCTCAGAATTGAAGGAAAGATAAAGGGGTTCCAATACAAGAAACAGCTGAAGGAGTTCATCACTACTAGATGGCCTTACAGGAAATGTTAAAGAGAGTTTTTCAAGCTCAAACAAAAGGATGCTAATTAGTAACAGGAAAATATATGCAGGTATTAATCTCATTGGTAAAGGTAAATACATAGCTTAATTCAGAATATTCTAATGTTGTATTGGTGAATGGGTAAATCACTTATAACTCTGTTTTGAAGGTTAAAAGTCAAAATGCATAAAATGCAGGGAGGGAGAGCATGAAAATGTAGAGCATTAGAAGTTAAGTTGTTGGGATGCCTGGATGGTTCAGGGGTTGAGCACCTGCCTTCAGCCCAGGGTGTGATCCTGGAGACCCAGGATCGAGTCTCACACTGGGCTCCCTGCATGGAGCCTGCTTCTCTCTCTCTGCGTATGTCTCTGCCTCTCTCTCACTGTATCTCTCATGAATAAATAAAATCTTAAAAAAAAAAAAAAAGAAGTTAAGTTGTTGTCAGCTTAAAATAAACTGTTATAAGATGTAATAGTTTATAAGGTAATAAAGCAAAAGCCTATAATAACACACAAAAGAGAAAGGATCTATTGATACCACTACAGAAAATCATCATATCACAAAGGAAGAGATCAGAAAGAAACAAAAGACCAAAGGAATTAAAAATAGGAAACAATGAAAAAAAATGGCAAGAATAAGTCTATATCAATACTTATTTTAAATGTAAATGGACTAAATTATCCAATCAAAAGTTATGAATGGATTTAAATAAAAACAAGCAAGACCCACTATAGGCTGCCTACAAGAGACTCACTTCATCTTTAAGGACACACATAAACTGAAAGTGAAGGAAAGAAAAAACAATAGTCAAAGCAAATGGAAACCAAAAGAAAGCAGAGATAGCTATACTTGTACCTGGCAAAACATACTTTAGCCAAAAACTGAAATAAGAGACAATAAAGGCTTATATCATGATAAAGGGGTCAATCCAACAAGAGGATAAAATATTCGTAAATATTTATGCATTCAACACAGGAGAACCTAGATATAGAAAGCAAATATTAACAGACCTAAAAGAAGAAATAGACAGTAATATACAATAACAGTAAAGGATTTCATTATCCCACTTCAACAATGGATATCATCCAGACAGAAAATGCATGTTAAGATCAGAGGGATTTGGGCTCCGAACTGACCCTGTGGTGGGCAGTGTCATCTGGGCGGCACTGCAGAGACCTCCACCCAGGATGGCTCCCCCTCCCCCCAAGTCCCCTCGCCTTGTGGGCCTATCGGATCTGTTATCACGGGGTGAGGTGAGAGCAGGCCCAGGGAGGGTAGTTACCGCTGAGGAGCTGCAGTCATGGTCAAGATGATAGAAGTACTGACAACTGAATCTCAGAAATTGCTACACCAGCTGAATGCCCTATTGGAACAGGAGTCCAGATGTCAGCCAAAGGTCTGCAGCTTGAGACTAATTGAATCTGCACACGATAATGGCCTCAGAATGACTGCAAGACTAAGGGACTTTGAAGTAAAAGATCTTCTTAGTCTAACTCAGTTCTTTGGCTTTGACACGGAGACATTTTCTCTAGCTGTGAATTTACTGGACAGATTCCTGTCCAAAATGAAGGTACAGCCCAAGCACCTTGGCTGTGTTGGGCTGAGCTGCTTCTATTTGGCTGTTAAATCAATAGAAGAGGAAAGGAATGTCCCATTGGCAACTGACTTGATCCGAATAAGCCAGTATAGGTTCACGGTTTCAAACTTGATGAGAATGGAAAAGATTATATTGGAGAAAGTGTGTTGAAAAGTCAAAGCTACTACTGCCTTTCAATTTCTGCAACTCTACAAACTCACTCATTCAAGAGAACTTACCAATTGAAAGGAAGAATAGCCTTAATTTTGAAAGACTAGAAGTTCAACTTAAGGCATGCCACTGCAGGATCATATTTTCTAAAGCAAAGCCTTCTGTGTTGGCATTGTCTATCATTGCACTGGAGATCGAAGCACAGAAGTTTGTAGAGTTAACTGAAGGAATAGAATGTCTTCAGATACATTCCAAGATAAATGGCAGAGATTTGACCTTCTGGCAAGAACTTGTATCCAAGTGTTTAACTGAATATTCATCAAACAAGTGTTCCAAAGCCAATGTTCAGAAGTTGAAATGGATTGTTTCTGGACGTACTGCACGGTAATTGAAGCATAGTTACTACAGAATAACCCACCTTCCAACAACTCCTGAAATGGTCCCTTAATTGGATTGTTACAGTAACAAAGAAGCTCTTCTCTGAAGCCTTTCTCCACAATCCTGAGCTGTGGATTCCATGATGTTATAATGGATTTAAGCTGTGAAGCCTCAGAACATCACAACTAGATTAGCATTGATATTCTCAGATTTGGGAAAACTACCTAATTAACATGCTTAAATGGAATTAAATTTAAATTTAATTAAATTTCAATTCATCTGTGAGGCATACAAATGAAAGCTAAGAGCATAAATGTGAAATGTTAATAACAAGCCTGGGAAGGTAAACTGTGAATCTTCATTTCTAACATTGACCCAACTTTCTATATTGGGTCAATGTATTATATTTAGGTGGTATCAAAAGTGGTAACCTAATTAAATTCTAAATTATGAGGCATACATTAAAACTAACATTTCACAAATGCGCTTTTAAGGCATAACAAGGGTCACTAGGCAATGAAAATGGTTTCTTGGTACCTATAGTGCAAATAATAGATAATTCAGAGATCTGGACTTTACTGCTACTTGGGAATTACACTTAAATTTGAGGGCATTTTATAAAAGTAAAACTACAGGCCTAATCATTTTGGCATATTAAGTTATTTTTAATATTTTTCCTAAAAAACTGGTGGTTCGTATCCATGGTAAAATTTACACAGTATTTACTGCCTCCATCCAATCTCATCAAGAAGTCATAATCCTCAAGTCAGTAGGCATCCTCATAATTGTGAAGTTGCTAAGGTAGTATTTGAGATTTTCTATTAACTCAGTGACTGTAAGGAGATCTGCGGCATTAAAAGTGTTGTAAACAGTTACTCAATGCAGCAAGTAGCTTGTGTCCATCCAGAATGGCTGTACCCATTTATGACATGTTATGGGTAGATGTACACTGGAAAATAAACCAAAGAACCACAATATATCTTATACTTTTGTGAACTGTGTTTTATGGATAACTTCAGTTTTCCCCAAAAGCTGACCTATTTCAATAATTTGACATCAGTGTTAATTCTGAGTTGGCAGAGGTGGCCTAACCAACTACCATTATGTTTTGGTACTAAGGGATATATCTTTCAATAAAGTTACTGAAATGCAAAAAAAAAAAAAAAAAAAAAAAAAAAAAATCAGAGGGATTTTACAGACATTTAGAGAATATTCCATAAAACAGCAGAAGAATATACATTCTTCTCAAGTACACATGGGATAATCTCAGGAAGATTATATATTACATCACAAAACAAGTCTTAATAGATTTAAGAAGACTGAATCATATCAAGCATACTTTCCAACCAGAATGATATGGGATGAAAAATCAGATTATAAAAAGAAAACTAGAAAATTCCTAAATATATGGTGATTAAACTATATGTTACTGAACAGCCAAAGTGTCCAGGAAAAAATCAAAAGGACCTAAAAAATATCTTGAAACAAATGAAAATGTAAATACAACATACAAAATTCAGGAGATTCAACAAAATCAGTTCTGAGGGAATTTCATAGCAATAAATGCCTACATTAAGAAAAGGTAAAGATCATAGAAAAACATCCAAAATTTACACAAAAAAACTTGAAAAAGAAGAACTAAGTCTAAAGTTGGCAGAAGAAAGGAAATAACAAAAGTCATAGTAGAAATAAAATAGAAATTAAAAAAGAAAAATAAAAAGGATCAATCAAAATAAAAGCTGTTCTTTTTGAAAAGATAAGGTAGACAAACTAACTTTTAGCTAATCTTACCATGACAAAAAAAGAGGATTCAAATAAATAAAATTAGAAATGAAAAAGACATTACAACTGATACCAGAGAAATACAAATAATCCTAAGAAAATATTATGAAAAATATACACCAACAAACTGGGAAATCCAGATGAAATAAACAAATTCTTGAAACATACAACCTATCAAGACAGAATCATAAAAAATATAAAATGTGAAAAGACCAATTACTAGTAAGGAGATAGCAATCAAAGCCTCCCAAAAAAGAAAAGTCTATGACTAGGCAGTTTCACTGCTATCAAATGTTTGAAGAAGAATTAATACCAATCCCTCTCAAAACACTTCCAAAAGCATAGAAGGGTAGGTAACACTTCCAAACTCCTCTTCAGAGGCCAGGATTACCCTGATACCAAAATCAGACACGGTTACTACAAGGAAAGTAAGTTATAGACTAATATCCCACATGAACATAAATGCACAAATCCTCAACAAAATATTAGCAAATTAAATTCAACAGTGCATTACAAAGATCATTATGCCATGATTTAGTGGGATTTATTACAGGAGGACTCAAAATATGTAAATCAGTCAATGTGATACACCACATTAACAAAATGAAGGATAAAAATCATGATGTTAATAGATGCAGGAAAAGCATTTGACAAAATTTGACATCCATTCATGATAAAAATTCTCAACAGATGGATGTAGACAGACTACATCTCAACATAATAAAGACCCCATATGACAAGCCCACAACTAACATCATACTGAACAGTGAAAGGCCAAAAGCTTTTCTCTAAGATCAGGAACAAAACAAGGATGCCTAGTCTCACAATTTTATTCAACATAGTACTGGAAGTCCTAGCCAGAGCAATTAGGCAAGAAAATAAAAACAAAGGCATCCAAATTGGAAAGAAGTAAAATTGTCTTTATTTGCAACATGATATAAAGAAAAACTTAAGGACTCCACTAAAAATTTGTTAGAACTAATCAACAAATTCAGTAAGCTTGCAGGATATAAATAAAATCAATAGCCAAAAATCTCTTGTGTTTCTATATACTAACAGCCAGAAAAATAAATTAAGAAAAAACTGTTTACAATAGTATCAAAAAGAATAAAACACCTAGGAATAAATTTAACCAAGGAGTGAAAGAACTGCACACTGAAAACTATAAGACATTTATGAAAGAAACTGACAAAGAGAAAAACAAATAAAAAAGATATTCCATGCTTACAGACTAGAGAAATTAATAGTTAAAATGTCCACACTACCTAAAGCAATCTACAGATTCAACACAATTCCTATCAAAATTCCAACAGTATTTTGCACAAAAATAAAAGAATCTTAAAATTTGTATGGAACCACAAAGAACCCAAATAGGCAAAACTATCTTTTGAAAGAAGCATAAAGCTGGAGACATGCTGCTCCCTGGTTGCAAATGCATTACAAAGCTACAGTAAACAAACCAGGATGGTACTGACATAAGAACAGATACATAGATCAATACAACAGAAGAAAGAACCAGAAATAAACCCACACATATGTGGTCAATTAACTTACAGAAAGAGGACCAAGAATATACAATGAGGAAAGGATCATCTCTTCATAAATAACTTTATTTCTGTTGATCTGTTTCTAGGCTTTCTATGCTGTTCCATTGATTTATTTTGTCTACCTATTCACCAATAATACCACATTGTTTTGCTTATTGTAGCAGCTTTATATTAAGTCTTGAAGTTGGGTAGTATCAGCATCCAACTTTGTTCTTCTTCAATACTGTGTTGACTATTCTTGGTCTTGTACATTTTCACATAAACCTTATAACCAGTTTATCCATATTCACAAGACAATGTGCTAGCATCTTGATTTGGATTACATTAAATCTATATATCAAGTTGCAAAGAATCAACACCTTAACAATACTGAATTTTCCTACCAATGAACACAGAATATCTATTTATTTATACTTTTTTGACTTCTTTCATCAAAGTTTTATATCTTTCCTCATATAGATCTTATAACTATTTTGATTTATGACTAAGTATTTCATTTTGGGGAGTGATAATGTAAATGACATTATGTTTTAGATTTTAAACTGCAATTTTTCATTGCTGGTATACAGGAAAGCAATTAACTTCTGTTTATTAACTTCTATTTTACAATCTTGCTGTAAATCATTTATTAGTTCCAACAGTGTTTTTGTTGTTGTTGTTGTTGTTGTTGTTGATTACTTGGGATTTTCTAGATATGTTATAATGTCATCTATGAATATAAAGTTTTATCTCTTCCTTCCAAAGTCATATACTTATTTTCTTTTGTTGTCTTAAATTGTATTAGCTAGAACTTCCAGAACATATTGAATAGGAATGGTGAGAGGACATTCTGTATTATCCTTCATCTTAGTGGGAAAGCATCTAGTTTCTCATCATTAAATGTGATGTTAGCTGTAGGGATTTTTGGAAATCTTGTTCAAATTCAAAGTTCCACTCTATTGCTAGTTTGCTGAGAGTTTTGGATTTTGTCAAATGCTTTTTTTATATCTACTGATATGATCATATGCTTTTTCTTCTCTAGATCTGTTAATGTGACTGACAGATTAGTTGACTTGTGAATATTGAACCATCCTTCCATACCTGGAAAAAATATCATTGACATGGCATATAATTATTTTTGTACATTGCTGGATTCAATTTGCTTATATTTTGTTAAGAATTTTGTATTTATGTTCATAAGAAATATTGGTCTGCAAAATTCCTTTTTTTTTTTTTTTTGTAATTTCTTTGCCTGGTTTTGGTACTAGGGATAATACTGGCCTCACAGAATGAGTTGGGTAGTAATTACCCTCTGCTTCTTTTTTGTATAAGAGATTGAAGAGAGTATATATTTTTTCCTTACATATTTGGTATTCACCAGTAAAACTACCTGAGTATATTACTTTCTTTTTTCTACTTTGTTTTTAAAGATTATTACTGATTCATTTTCTTTAATAGATCTAGACCTATTTGGATTATGCATTTCTTGTCATGTGGGTTTTGATAAATTGTGTCTTTCAGAGAATTTATTCATTTCATATAAATTATCAAATTTGTGAGCATAGTTATTTCTAATATTCCTTTACTGTCTTTTTAATGTACATAGGATTGATAGTGATGGCCACTCTTTCATTTCTAATTTGTGGGGTTTTTTTCTTAGTCTGTCTATAGGTTTATTATTTCATGTATCTTTCCAAAGAACTAGCTTTTGCTTTCATTAAATTTCTCTTTTAATTTCTGGTTTTCAATTTTATTAACTTTGGCTTTTATTATTTATTTTCTTCTGCTTACCTTGGATTTAATTTGCTTTTCTTTTTCTAGTTTCCCAAGAGGGAAGCTTAGATTATTTAGGTCTTTCTTCTTTTCTAATATATACATTTAATATGATATATTTCCCTATAACCACTATTTTTGCTATACCCCGTAATTTTGATAAATTGTTTTCATTTTCATTTAACTCATAATATTTTATAGTTTTTCTTGAGACTTCTTCTTTGGCCTATTTGTTATTTAGAAGTGTGTTGAATAATCTCCAAAGATTTGGGAATTTGTTCAGCTATTTTTCTGTTACTGATATATAGTTTAATTCCTTTGTTGTCTGAAAGCATACTTTGTAGAATTTCTATTTGTTTACATCTGTTAAAGCATGTTTTATGGTCCAAAATGTGGTCTATCTTGGTGGCTGTTCCATATGAGGTATAAAAGAATGTATTCTGCTGTTGTTCTATAAATGTTAATTAGATTCAGTTCATTAAGGTGATATTCAGTTCAACTGTCTGTCTATCTATCTATCTATCTATCTATCTATCTATCTATCTATCTATCTAACCTGTCAATTAATGAAGGGATGCTGGAGTTTTTAACTACAATAATGGATCTCTTTTTCTCCTGGCAGTTCTATCAGTTTTTGTCTCTTTTTCTCCTATCAGTTCTATCAGTTTTTGATTATATTTATTCGTGAGAGACACGGAGGATGGTGGGGGGGGGGAGAGAGAGAGAGAGGGAGAGAGGCAGAGACACAGGCAGAGGGAGAAGCAGGCTCCACACAGGGAGCCTGACATGGGACTCGATCCCGGGTCTCCAGGATCATGCCCTGGGCTGAAGGCAGCACTAAACCGCTCAGCCACCCAGGCTGTCCTGCTTCATATATTTTGACAATGATTAGGAGCATATACATTAAGGATTGTAATATCTTCTTGGAGATTTGACCCATTTAGCATCATGTAATGACTGTTTTTTCCCCTGGTGATTGTTCTTATTCTAAAGACTTATTCTAAAGTCTGCTTTGTCTAAAATTAATACATCTACTCTAGCTTTCTTTTGATTAATGTTAATATATCTTTCTTCATCCGTTTATTTTTAAAGTGAGTTTACTATAGACAACATAAAGTTGGGTCTTATTTGTATTTACTTTGACAGGCTGTATTTTGTTGTAGTCAGGACATTCATTTAAAGTGACAAATGAACTAACATCTACCATATTTGCAAATGATTTTCTATTCATCACCCTTGTTCATTTTTTTTTTGTTTTCCACTTTCTATGGTTTTAATTGAACATTTTATGATTCCATTTTTCTCTCATCAATTACACTTTTAAAAAAATTGGTGGTTTACCTAAATAAAGTTCATGACATACATTTACAACTGATCTAATTCCACCTTTAAATAATGTTATATCACTTCACAGGTAGTACAGATACATACCTTATGACGGAACATTCTCAATTCCTGCCTCCCATTTCTTAGTTCATTGTTGTCATTGATTTCACTTGGCTATTGGTCATAATCACCAAATACATGGTTGCTTTACTATTTTGAACACACTGTTTTATGTTAGGTCAATTAAAAATAAGGAAAATAAAATATTTTACCTTCATTTACTCCTTGTCTAATGCTCTTCCTTTTTCTTTTTTAATGCTCTTCCTTTATGTATATCCAAGTTTTCGACCTAAATCCTTTTTCTTCCTCTCTGAAATACTTTTAACATTTCTTCCAAAGCAGCTCTATTGGTAAAATTTCCTCAATTTTCATTTTTCAGAAATTATTTCTCCTTCACTTTGGAGGACAATTGCAGAGTACAGAATTCTAGGTGGATGAGGTTTTTTCTTTCAATACTTTAAATATTTTACTTCATTCTCTTCTTCATTCTCTTACAGGCTCCTGAAGAAGTCTAATATGATTCATATTTTTGTTTCTTTATAGGTATCTTGTTTTTTATTTGTTTTCCCCTATGGTTTCTTTCAAGATTTTTTGTTTTTTGATTTTTGTTTTGCAGTTCATTATAGTTCTTCTAGCTGCAGATTTTATTTATTTACTTACTTACTTTTTGTATTTATTCTGCTTAGTGCTCTCTGAGCTTCCTCAATCTATAGTTTGGTATCTGTCATTAATTTGAGAAATTTCTCAGCCATTATTAATATATTGCTATTAAAACATTTCTTGTTTCTTTCCTTTCCTATTTCTAGTCATCTCTTTACAGGTATTTTACACCTTTTGTAACTGTCCCAGAGTTCTTGGATATGTTGTTCTAGTTTTTTAAATTTTCTTTCTCATTATTTTTGCATTTCAGTTTTAGAAGTTTCTATTGGCATATCTTCATGTTTAATGATTCTTTCCTCAGCCATGTACATTCTAACATTATGATTTTGGACTTTAGTTTCCAGAATTATGAGACAACAAAATTCACAATTCAATTGTTTTAAGCCACTCAACTTTTTTTTTTTTTAAGATTTTATTTATTTATTTATTCATGAGAGACACAAACAGTGAGAGAGAGAGGCAGAGACACAGGCAGAGGGAGAAGCAGGCTCCATGCAGGAAGCCTGATGTAGAACTTGATCCCGGATCTCCAGGATCACACCCTGGGCTGCAGGCGGCGCTAAACTGCTATGCCACCAGGGCTGCCCTAAGCCACTCATCATATAGTTATTAGGGCAGTCCTTAAGCACTAATACAGTAATATTACATTGATTTTCATCCTGATTCATTCTTGCATTCTTGGGACAAATTTCAATTGGTCATTGTGCAGAATCCTTTTAAAATGCTTCTGAATTGGATCTGCTAATATTTTGCTGTGGATCTTTGCATCCATATTCATGAAGTATATTGGTCTGTAGTTTTCTCATGAAGTCTTTGGTGTGGATATCAGAGTAATATTTGCCTCATAAAATAAGTAAGGAAAGGATCTCTTCTATTTTTTGGAAAGATTTCAGAAGCATTAGTGTTAACTTTAAACATTTGGAAGCATCTGATCTTATGCTTCTCTTCATTCAGAATTTAAGTTACTAATTAAATCTCTTTTTTGTTATAGCTCTATTCTGATTTTTTATTTCTTAAATTTTGATAGTTTGATTCTAGGAACTTGATCATTTTATCTAGAATAGTTAATTTGTTGGCATACCATTGTCAATAGTATTCTCTCATAGTCCTTGTTATTTCTGTAAGATCAGTAATAGTATCCAATTTACTTTCTTACTTTAATACTTTGAGTCTTCTCTCATTTTTTTCTTGATCAGTCTAGCTAAATGTTTTCCAATTTTGCTGATCATTTCAAGAATGAACTTTTGGTTTCACTGATTCCCTTTGTTATTTTTCTACTATTTCATTTATCTTTGTTTTACTCTTGATTTCCTTCATGAGTTTCATTTTTTTTTTCAGTCCTTCAAAGTAAAAGCTTTAGTAATTGATCTGATGTCAACGTAGGCATTTACAGCTACAAATTTCTCCATAAGTATGGATTTTCCTTTATGTTTTTTATAGTGTATTTTTTCATTCACTTTAAAGTATTTTTAAATTTCCCTAGTGATTTCTTCTTGTACAGTTGGCTGCTTAAGAGTGTTTTATTTCAACATGTTTGCAAATTTTTCAGTTTCCTTTGTTACTGATTTCTTACTCCATTCCATTGTGGTCAGAGAAGATACTTTGTGTGAATTCAACTTTCCAAATTTATTGAGACTTGATTTGTGGCCCAACATATGATCTATGCTATAGAATGTTCCATGTGCACTTGAGAAGTGCATGTATTCTGCTGTTGTTGGATGGAGTGCTCTATATTCCAGAGGTCTAGCTGGTTTATAGTGTCACTCAAGTCTTCTGTTTCCTTGTTTATATTAATTCTATTACTAAAAGTGGGTGCTAATATCTCCAACTATTATTGTTGAATTATCTATTTCTTCATTTCTTTCAGTTTTTGCTTCATATATTTTGGGGTTTCTTGTTAGCTGCATGTTCACTATTATCCCATCTTCTTGATGGATTGATTCTTTTATGAATTTTATATTCTGCTATTAACAACCTTTACCACATGTTTTTCATCACTAACACCTGTGCCCTTGGACAAGTAACTTCTCTTTGGTTTTCTCATCTATAAAATGAAGATAATAAGTAAGTACAATATCTAACTCCCAGAGATATTGGGACGGTTAACTGTTAATACATGAAAGGGCTTTGAAGAATGCCTGGACGTTAGATTTATTCAAATGTTAAATATAATTGTTACTATTAGTAATAACAGCACTACTACTACTCATCTACAATGGTCTATTAAACTGTGAGCTCTAAAGGGTTATTTTTACACCCTGAGCACACGCATCATAGTAAAAAAGTCAATACTGGAAGGAATTGATCTACATTTTATAGTGTACAATGAATACGGTCAATTATTTGTTATTATCCTGAGGTTAAAATTTTCATTTGCTAGTTAGTGCCTTCCGCTACTTATTTTTGCAAGAGATATTATTTACTGTGAAATCTCTAAATTCCTTAGAGAACACTTTTTGCAAAAAATATAATATTTAATTTCTTAGAAGTGGGAGGCAATTTCCTTTTACCTAATATATTTCAATAAACTTATCTAAACCACCATAATGGTTAATTGTATGTGTCAACTTGGCAGGGCCACGGAGGCTGGATGTGTGGTCAAACATTATCTTGGATATTTCTATGAAAGTATTTTGGATGAAATTAACATTTAAATCTTTAGCCTCTGAGTAAAGCACACTCAACTCCATGTGAGTAGGTCTATTTGTGTTATTAGTACAAGTCCTGTTTAGAAACAAAAGATTGAGCTCCCTGGAGCAAGAGAGAATTCTGCAGCAAACAGACTTTAGATCTGAACTGTATGTAATGCTGGCTCTTCCTTGGGTCTCCAGGTCCACCCTTATGATTTGAACTTGCCAGCCTCCATAATCACATAAGCCAAGTTCTTAACATAACTATCTTTCCCTCCCTCCACCACCACTCCTCTCTTAATATATAAATATAACCACCTACAGTATGTATGAAATTAAGTTGTAGACCAGGTTATAATCATTTAAAGGAAAAAAAAGTCTTTATTTGGCAAGTTTAGAATTTAAAATATATATATGTATATAATTACATAAATTATATATGTATATACATTAAAATTTATGTATATATGTATATACATAAAAATTATATGAACCAGGGAATTAAGAATCTGTGAAGTTTCATCTTATTTCCTTTATCCCCTTTTGATAACAATGTGTTATCTATACAGTAAAAAAAAAATAGAAAGGGGATAAATTATTCCATTTTAAATTTCAAAATTTTATTTTTCATATCCTCGAAACATAAAATTTAAATCATGTACATGAACACAAAGATGGACATAAGATGGACATAGCTATTTAAAACACTGACAAAATCCAGTTACAATAATATATATTTTTAAACCAAATTATCTATTCTTATAGTGAAAACTAAGTTCATTAAAAACTACATAGGAAAATATAATAGTTAATAGTTAATTTTGTGTTCTCTTTTCAAATATGTGACTTTGAAGGTATGTTTTAATAACACCTCAAAAAATCCATATACAATGCAACAAATAGATTTATAACACTTTCTTTCGGTTATTATTCACTGTAATTCAAGAAGCTCCAGGAAGAGTCATCATTTAAGGAACTCCTCTGATTAGAATCACAACCAAATTTTGAATATTTGGTCAAAGGAACATGAAAATGCCAGGTCTTGTCACAACAGGTGGAAAGAAATAACCTATAACGTTGAATATTTCAGATAAAGACAATCCTAACTAAGCTCCAAATCAAGCATTTGGGCAAGTGGTACCTTACTCTCATTAAAGAAAAGTCCTTACTGCTGAGGGCACTGGGTCTCTGGAGTTGATTTGGAAGACACGTATAAAATAGGGTGTGATTTCTTACAAGTTTCCTTTTCCAATTTGCTTGCAGTTTCTTTCCCTTCTTTAACTTCTGTTTGAAGCCTTGATTCAGCAGCTAACCTACAGGTATTAAAGCATCCACTCTGAATTCAAATGTGGTTAAAAAAATTAAAGAAGAAACAAACCTCTCATATAATGGGCCTCTAATGAGACATGATCAATTTTATGTTTATGAGGAAAAAATTACAGTTGACTCCAAAACCATTAAGAACTAAGTCACTGCCTCTCTAAAAGAAACTTTTTTATATCAACACTTAATTTTTTAAATGCCTTAACTATTTTTAAGGTTGATAAAAGTCATGGCAAAGTGTAAATTAAAGAATTAAAATACAATGGGATGTCTATTAGGGTAAGTATGCCTAAAAAATAGTTAAATGCTAGAGCACAATTGTAATGTTAACGTTGACATACAAAAGGCAAACACAAGATTAAAATAACATGGAATCCTGGACCACATGCATACCAATCTGTCTCAGAAAAAAACCCTAAACAAGCTGAATTTCAACTAGCATAATAATAATTTAAGAAAAAATAAACAGTGGAGAGATATTTTAAAAGGTTTATACAGATTTTCTAGCAAGAGCATCAATTAAATTTATAAAGCATGCAATAGTGAAGTTCCCAGTAAACCCGTATTTATTGTTACAATATTATCACCAGATTGTGTCTAAGTTAATCATGCAGAGAGCAAAAGGTTGGAAACATCTTAAGTTAGCAGATGGACTCACACATACACAAAAACAAATGTTTTGTGGTATTTTATTTGTTTTTGTTTAATTTGCCAGACAAAATTCCAACACGCTACTTAATTTGAGTCAAACAAGTAGCTAAATACATTTTCTTAAGTAACTTTTATCAAACAAAAAAAGACAGAAAAAGAAATGAAGACAACACAGATAGCAAGGTCTGCACTGATCAATTCTGGAACTTCACCTCCAGAAATATACAATGGTCAAGCACACTTACACAATGAATCACATATATACAAGCATAATCTATTGAATTCATTTCAGAAGTACTCGGAACTCTGTATGTGCAATGTGTATGTGTGTGACATAATTCATTTGAATTTACTTTTTCCTTGAGAATAATAAACTTTTATGAGACCTATCATGTTAATATAAAAATTTAAGGAATGGAGTAATAAATTACAGTTGACCTTTGAACAATGCAGGGGTCAAGGGTACTGACCCTTACAGTCAAAAATCCTTGTATACTCCTCCCAAACTTAAGTATTAATAGCCTACTCTTGACTGGAAGCCTTATCCATAACATAAACAATCAGCACATATTTTGTATATATTATATACTGTATTCTTATAATAATGTTAGAGAAAAAAATGTTATAAGAAAAAATCTTAAGGAAAATACATTTGCAACAATGTACTGCATTTACCAAAAAATCCACATGTAAGTGGATCTGCATAGTTCAAACTTGTCTTGTTCAAGGGTCAACTGTACTTCTCTTAAAATTAACAGCAGCTCACACTGTTGAGGTGCTTTCACTGTAGAGCACCAACTTTAGTAGCACTGAAGACTTTAAAAATAAAAATCAGATAAAACATACAAAACAGCCCTTTACAAAGGTGGGCTACGTCTGACTGTACTAACTCAAATGCACACTAGTAAAATGCCTTATTCTGTACCCTCCCGTCTACAACTCACGTAGCCCTAGTAGCACCTTAAAGATCTCCTTTCAAATCCAAGCTCTTTTCACTATGCTTAATTTTTTAAATGTCTAAAGATATTTATTTTAAATGCATCTATTGTTCCATTGCATACAGACATTCTTCATTATCTTTTTATCACCTTCTCCATTTTCCTCATTCCTTTCTCTTTGCCCTACTCTTGGTCCTGCTGTACACACCCTGAGCTTGTGTTTTATTCCCCCCAGCCTTAGCCACTGTTACTTCCCTTTCTCTTTCACTCACTTTCTCTTATCTTCCTATCTCTATTATTTTTTTAAAAGATAAGGCCCTTAAAATGTTAATTCCTATAAACATACATGTCTGACATTTCTTCTTTTAGTCACAAACTCAAATATGTAGAAACTGGAGGTTCTGAAGTTTTGATATAAAATGAAAATGAATTACTTTTGATATTTAAAAATGTCAAAATCAAAGCCCAATCTTAAAGACTTATGACAGACATTTTCAAAAGCCATAAAAATTTCACCTAACAATCTTCTAGAAGGCTGAAATTTCTTAGACTATTGGAAAGCCATTTAAGGAGATAATTTTTCTTTCATGGCCACTCTTGAACTAGGGAAAAAATAACCAACTGTACAATTTATTCAAACCAACAAAACATTCAGAGATGTACTAAGCTGTGATATTTCTGTTTTATGAGAGAACAAAATGTAACTTTTGAAAATAATTCCCTTATTCAGGAGTCCTTTCCCTTTGCAATTGTTTTAGTTTTTCGTAAAGTTTTAGAAAAATTGAAAGAAGGTAGATGAAACTGGGGAATTATACTACATGCAATATTAAGAAAATAGATAAAGAAACAGATAGCACAGTTCATGCAGCGATAGAGAAGAGATGGAGAGGTCTGCTGGTTGCCCTGAAGAAAAGAGGACACTGACCTGGGAGAATTTGGGGTGTTTCCACTTCTTTCACTTAAGGCTTCAGAGTCAGCTGAAACTCCTAGAAATTTCACACATTTCTTTTCCTTCATTGGCTGAATGTCCATGGGCAGGCTTTTGTGAGGAGAAAGACTGATTCCTAGTGTATTTATAGAAACTGTCTTTTCTAACTGCAAGTTGTTATCTTCTGAACTGCTGGGATAGCACTGGGCCTCCACTTTCTGAGGGGGTAATCTATAATCTTCCCCAACAGCATTTTTGGCACATACATTGTTAGGGGTAGTTACATCCATAGGCAGGACCTCACGCCTCTTCTTGGGTACAGGCACTTCACTTTTCTCTGAGAATAAAAACCATTAAAAATATATTAAGTCAAAACAAAGATATAGTAAAAAGAACTAGTTACACAGTTTTTTCCTCTCCTTCTCTTCATTCTTTTGAAACCCACTTATCTCCTTATTGAAATATATTGTCTTTTATCCTTTCTTTTTCATAGACTTCACTAACTATATCTTTAAAAGGTTATATGACTATAAATTTTTCCTTGGGAACTCAAAAGATTTAGTTTTCGCAATGAAAACTTCTATGTTTTGATACTGTTATAAAAGTTACACAGGGCTTTAACAGACTTCAGTGTGGAGGTAAGGAAGGATACAGTGGCTAAGAGTCAAGGAATCCAGGTACAAATCCCCTATTAGCACTCTGCAGCTGAGTAACTTCGGGAAGTACTTAGCCTCTTGAGCTTTATCTTCTTTAGCTGTAAAATGGGAATTAAAAACATCCAGTCCACTTGATATTATGTGTTATAGTGATTACATTGCAAAGAAGTCAAGTTCTCTGAGGCAACCTGTGCCTATTCACCCCATCTACAAAATAGATTCAAAATCTGAGTACTTCTACTTATGGATACTTCTCAAGTTCAAACCACCGTATGTCTTACTGCAGTCTAAGGCAATAGCCTTCTACCACTACTGCTTTAACGTAACATCATTCCATCCCCTATGCAGGTTTATTTACAGTCACTGAATTAATTGTTCTAATCTTTTCCCTATCCCCATACGAATGGGCCTTTCATTTTCAAAATCAAAGTTAGTAAAGTTGGAAAAAGTATGGTTGGGACATGGGATTAGTGTTCCTACTCTACACGGGTCTTTTTAAATCATTTTTCCTTTCTCTTATATTGTTCCTCACATCAACTAAATTCACTATATTTCCCTCTGTCTCTTGGCTATGTTTAGTTCAGCAGACTTTTGAAATTCATAATGTATAATTCTTAATTAGGAAAGCCTATTAGAATCAAGGAAGAGAAAAAGGATGAAAGAGAAGCCTTTATCAACTATACAAAACCTTACTATTGCTAACAATCTCCCCATTACTGTTAAGATGCACTCAAGTCACTGAGACAAAAATGAAGACAATCTTAGGCATGTAAACAATGTAAGGTCAAAAACTGGCTGAAAATCTATAACCTAAAACATGTAAAAACACTTTTTTTTTTTTTTTTGGTCTAAGAATCATTGCATTCTTAGGCTTTTTTAATTTTAGCCTTTTATTTTTTAATTTACAAACAAACAATAAAATCACTCTGTTTAGTGTCTAAGATGCAGAGTTCATACGGTAAGGCTATTTTCTACCTCAGTGATTAGACGTATAGTTGTCCTCTACTATTGGTCCTAGTAGTTTTCCTCAATAATAGAACCCTTAAGAGTATACTCAATAATATTGTAATACCTTTGCATGATGACAGACTGTAACTAAATTTATCATGGTCATTTTATAATGTATAAATATCAAATCATGATATAAACTTGAAAGTAATAGAGTAAAAAAAAAAAAAAAAAAAAAAAAAAAAAAAAAAAAAAAAAAAGAAAGTAATAGAGTATTATATGTCCATTACACTTAAAAAAAAAAAAAAAATCCCGTGATGTAGTTGGGAACATGGCCCCTGAGAATCAAAACTGCATTTCTCAGCTTTTCTTGTAGGTAGGTGAGGCCACATGACTCAATTCTGCTCAAGGATTATACTGATGAACAATGCAAAGAAAGCCTAAATCCTGACACTCTGACCAGTTGTAGAATACCTCTTCTAGACTTTTGTAAGGGGAGGAATTAATACTTATTTTGTTTAAGTCTCCATTATTTTAGGTTTTCTATAAACAATACTAACTAATACAGCTCCCAAACATCAGTTGCCTCGATAAAAATCAAACTCTTTAATATTGCATAAGATGTTGCAATTGTAAATGGAAAGGTTTCTAAGGTTTTTAAACTTTATCAAGGTTCTAATGTACAGATATCCAACAGAATATCTATTTATTCATATATACGCAGTACCCAGATCTCTGAATTTTCCTACACATTTTGTAGGGTTTTTTTTTAGAGATACATACGCACAAATTAGTTTGTAATGGGATCTGCATAAAGCTATAGTAAGAAAAAAACTTGATATGATTTCTCAGAGCTTCTCATAATTTAAAAGATAAAATATATGAGATATGCATACCTTCAGGTTCATACTTCAGTTTTAGCTCATCTAGTTTAGCTCTCAGTTTCATATTTTCACTTTGGGAGAGCTGGAGACATCTTTCGTTTGCAAAAAGTTTTCTCTCAATATCCAAAGCCCGCTGGCTCTCAAATAATGCTTTCATTCGTTGTATGGACAATTCACCTTTAGTGTTTTCATTTTCTTTGCTATGTAAATAAAAAAAGGAGAACCAAGGAATATTAACATAACATACATAAGTGTTTTAAACACATATTTGTAAAACATTTAGTGCAAATATTTTATTACATATCTGAACTCTCAGATAAACATATATTTCCTTGCAGTTTTAAGTAACAAACACTAAACAAAGTTTTTTAAAATTAAATTCATTAGCCAACAGAGTACATCATTAGTTTCACATGTAGCGTTCAATAATTTATCAGTTGCGTTTAACACTTAGCGCTCATCACATCACGTCCCCTCCTTAATGCCCATCACCCAATTAACCCATACCCCCACCGACCTCCCCTCCAGCAACCCTGTTTGTTTCCTCTAGCTTTTAACAATAACACTTTCAAATAAAAAATGTCATGCATTCTTCAAAGGGAAGGAGGAAAATATTCCTTCCACATTAGTGCACATGTAAATAATTTCCTTTTAAGTTCCAAATTAGTATTTATTCCTGAAAAGTTTAGGGTATAAGAATATTTTCTATGTCAAAGTTCTTTTCAGTTACTTTTTTTTTTTTTTTTAAGATTTTATTTATTCATGAGAGACACACAGAGGCAGAGACATAGGCAAAGGGAGAGGCAGGCTCCCTGCAGGAAGCCTGATGCGGGACTCTATCCCAGGATCCTGGGATCAACCCTGAGGCAGAGGCAGACGCTCAACTACTGTGCCACCAGGTGCACCTCATTTAAAAATCTAAAATACTAAACATGGAGAAATAAAAATATTTAATAATTCATTGAAAGTATTTTTTTCAATAACCAGCACAAATTATATCTTGAATATATCTTATTTGCTATTAAGATGTTTTTGATGCTTTTCTTTTCTGGAAATTCTTTTGGCAATTTGAAAACAAAAATTTGTAGTCACTAATACTACTTTTTATAAGCAAGTCAAGAGAATATGCAGCTTTCTAAGCACCCAACACTTACTTTAAGTTGTCAAGCTTTATCTGAAGTAAATCTGTGTAATAGGTGTTATCTTCCAGAGTGCCAGAGTTGGCAGAAAGCTTAGATTCTGTACTTTCATATAAACTCTAAAGAAAACAACAATTCTTATTACTTAAGATAAATAACAAATTAGGTTAATCCAGTTGCCCTTGAACAATACAGGTTTAAATGGCACTGATCCACTCATACGTGAATTTTTCATAGTAGAGAACTATAAATATATTTTCTCTTCCTTATAATTTTCTTAATAATATTTTGCTGTCTCTAAATTTTAATATAGTGTAGAATACGTGTAACATACAAAATATGTGTCAACTGTTTCTATTATTAATAAGGCTTCTGGTAAATAGTAAACTACTCATAAAGTTTTTGAGGAGTCAAAAGATATTTAACTGCACGGGGTTGGGCATCCCTAGGCCCCGTGTTGTTTCAGGGTCAACTGATTTAAGATATTCAAACCAAATCTGGCTGTGTTATTGAAGGGGTTATCTTTACCTTAAATTTCTCCAGATTTCTAATTTCACCTAAAAGGTGTTTAATTTCACCGTTCTTCTGCTCCAGCATGGCAAGCAACCGTTCCTGCTGCTCAAATTCAGTTTGAGACCCTTTCATTTGTAGCAATGTGGCAATTTGTAACTAGAAAAACAAAAAAAAATTACAACCTCACCCCACCCCACACAGAGAACTGAGTGGGGGAAAGGAAGATTCCAATAACTACATTTGTGGTACAATGCATATTCTGTACTATCTCTAGAACTCAGTTTGGAAACTAAACTATGTCTAGTTTAATAATCTAATAATTTGAAACTATTTGTATCAATAAGTTTTTTTTTTTTTTTTTTAGATTTTATTTATTTATTCATGAGAGACACAGAGAGAGAAGTAAAGACACAGGCAGAGGGAGAAGCAGGCTCCTTCAGGAAGCCTGATGTGGGACTTGATCCCAGGACCCTGGGATCAAAACCTGAGGCTAAGGCAGATGCTCAACCACTGAGCCACCCAGGCGTCTCTGTATCAATAAGTTTAGTTACAGATATAACTCGAGTACTTATTTAAGTACTTAGGAGTAATATCTGATAACAATTTTTGCACTTCTGTGAAACATAAAATTGAACTGAATGGCTAGGATCCAGAAGCATCACTTAATTAAATAAGTCTGCCCAAACAGTATAATGTTGTACTTTACTCATCACATGCACGGTCATTTAGGGTCTGATGGGGTTTCTCAAAAATTTTTATTAACTTCAACAGTATTAAGTGGGGGAAATTATTAAGCTACTCATATTTATAACGGTGAGATTCACAAATGACAAGAATGGAAACAAAGGTAAAAGGCACCTAAGGATACCGAAGGAATCTTCAATATAAATATATTAACATAATACGTTAATTAAATTGAATTTAAATAAAAAGTTAAAAAAAAATTAAAAGGGCCTATATGCTTGACTTGAGGAACTACAAGAAAAGATTATTCAAATCTCACTAATTAGCCTTTGCAAGAGAACTAAAGAATGGTGAGAGAGCTAGTTTTCGTTTAAGTAGGAACCTTAGGGGACGCCTGGGTGGCTCAGTGGTTGAGCGCCTGCCTTCGGCCCAGGTCGTGATCCTGGAGTCCTGGGATCGAGCCCCACATCGGGCTCCCTGCATGGAGCCTGCCTCTCTCTTTCTCTGTGTCACTCATGAATAAATACATAAAATCTTAAAGAAAAAAAAAAAAAGTAGGAACCTTAAGCCTGTGCTAAGAAACGCCAGGCCAATAGCTGGAATTAAAAACTTTCCAAATTTTTTTTCTACCACACAAAATTTATATATTTCTGGGAAAGCTGTTGAATAACCATAAAAAAAAATAATAAACCAATAGATGTTAACTATACTACTACTAAATATCTACTAAAGGATTAATTTTTTGAAATAAAACCTAATAATCTTTTAGTCAATCTAAAGATTTTTTTTCTAAAATCATGCAGTTCTAGAAACAACTAAGTACAGGGATGCCTGGGTGGCTCAGCAGTTAAGTGTCTGCCTGCCTTTGGCTCAGCAGTTGAGCGTCAGCCTTTGGTTCAGGCCTGATCCCGGAGTCCTGGGATTGAGTTCTGCATCGGGCTCCTAGTGAGAAGCCTGCTTCTCCCTCTGCCTATGTGTCTGCCTCTCTCTCTCTCTTTCTCTCTCTCATGGATAAATAAATAAAAATCTTTAAAAAAAACAAACAAACAACAAAACAAAACAACTAAGTACACTCTTTGAAGGAAAAGATGCTTTCTTTGGTTCATCTGTACATGTAATACAGATACAAAATAGGTTTAATAAACCTTCAATGGTGATAACGCTATACCTTCATTCTTTGCATCTGTTCTCTGTTAAATGCATTTTGCTTCTTTAGTGACTGATACTTGACTTTCATACTGATAAACTGACGTTCCATTGCTGCCCTTCGATCTTCCACCTAGAAAATTTTAACACGGTTAATTACTCTTGTATTAAGCGAAATGTTAATCTAATCAGTGGAGTATTTGCTACGTACCTCTGCAAACAAAGAGTTGCCTTTACTACTGGGGTCCAAGGCTTGCTGGAGTGCCTGGTCTAATTGCACCTGAAGATCTTGATTTGCTACACGAGCTTTCTAAATTTGAGAAAAAACAATTTAGCTCATAGAGGTTAGATTAGCAAGGAAACAACTTATTATAAACTGGAAAAGATAATGTTACTCTAGTCATAGTACCTCTAAGGCATTATAGTAAGAAACTGCTTCTTTCTCTCGCTCCTCTTTTTCTTCTTTAAGCCGGTCTACCTGGCGCATTAGATTAGTACTAAGAAGTTCTAGTTGTTCTTGTCTGTACTGTAGTTCATTCACTTCTTCTTTGAGGGTAGTCTATTCAACAGGAATTGAAAAAGACGAAATTGTCCTGAATAATCTTTCATTTAGCAGCTGCTCAGTTTATCTATCAGAAGTGGTTCACACCCAAAACTAAAACTAAAGAGCCAGTCAACAGTTGTAAAATGCATAATAAAATAAAAATACTAAATTAAAAAAAAAACTAAATTTTTTATCAAGGAACCAAATGAAAGGCTATCTTTCTTTCTTATGAATTTAAGCTTTTAATTTTTAATTAACCTTAGCCTGCAATGAAAAATATCTACATTCATATGCATATCAATTTCCATGAAACCAATGTTTTATATAGGGCTTTTATGACACAAAGAAGGGTCAGAGTTAATGACTCTAAGTTCTTCCAGAGCTTTAATTAATCTAAAGGTAATCTGCCTTACATAATCACACAATCTAAAACCTTACTATGAATGAGTAATCCACCTAAAACTCTATAAAATATTTTTTAGTTACATCAAAGTTAAGCAAAAAATGTTTTAGCCTTAAAATTACCTAAGGATCATAACAAAAACATGTAGAAAGAATGCAAGAAAAAAGAAAATAACCTAGAAACATAGATGCCATAAAAATTACCTTCATACTTTCCATTTCAGTCAGCTCAATTTGAAGAGCCAGCATCTCTGAAGACATGCTTTCATGTACACGCTCAGACATTATTCGCATTTCCTCTGATTTACATGAAAGGAGTTCCTTCTGATGGTCTACTTTGTGCTTCAGCTGCTTTTCACTGAGCCTAGCTTCATCTAATTCTGCTTTCAGTTTTTCTAACTAAAGTAAAAAAGGAAAATCTGCAATCTTAAAAAATCAAAAGGCAATTGAAGGTCATCAGAATATATAGTTATAGTACAAATTATTCTGGTATCTGCAGAATAACTATTTTAATGAGATAGTCAAGCTGAACAAAACTAATTACACCTTCATATAGTTATGAATCTTGGAAAACTAAAAATGTAAGTTTAAAGGAAACAAACTTATGCAGAAGGATGAAGTTTTAGGGTGAAACCTAGATTTAAACTGTTTCCTTCCTCTTAGGTAAAATTGGTAAATGATTATATCTACCATTACTAGGTTATTGTGTGGCTCTCAACTGAGATCAAGTGGGTAAAACATTCAGCACCATGACTAGCATTCACTAAACAACTTCTGTTATCAATAAAAATCTTGATGTCCAGGATTATAGTTATTACCTATACTGAATTATCTTCAATTAAGTATCAACATTCTTAGATTATATCCTGATACCTGTTTTCTATTTAAAAAATAAGAGCCTCTTGACTTATTTTCCCTTTTCTATTTTCATGATGTGAAAAAAAATTTCAGGTGAATGATCTATGTTGAAATGTGGCCATCTTTCTGAAAAACATCACTGACTGACCCAAACTTACTGTATGATCAGACTATTAATATTAAGGTTTTCTATTTGGTTACAGACTAAGCACCTTTTAACAGTGATATGCTTTGTCTCACAAACATAACAAATAGTCCATACAAGTAATCAAAGTAGGTCTGGACTCCTGGCCACTTTGGCGGCTATGTGAAGAGTGAATGGTATGAACAGAAATGATGGAAGCCAACTACCTGGAGAGAAGGTTATAATAGTAGTCTAGGGGAGAGAAGATGGTGATGTGGACTAGAATTATAGCGGTAGAGATGGATGCTTTGTATATCAAGTTCTTAGAACTGGTTGATGAAGTATTGTGAGAAATAAGTGAAAGATATCAAGTAAAACTCCAAAATTTTGGCACAGGTGATAGGAGACTGAAAACATTTTTTGACTAATTTAGTCTTTGCTCTGCCAAAAAACCACCTCTTAGGCAAGTGCCTTGCCTCAGATACTGAGTATTTACTACATTACTTTTTTTTTTGTTTGTTTAGGTAATGAAAGCCACTGATAAAATGAAAATAACATGGTAGGGGGTAATGGAGGGGGAGGAGAATGCATCATTAGCAGTCATTGGTGCCTCAAGTCAGATTAGTTTCAGACAAGGTAGATTACTGTTTGCCAGCATGAATGCAAGATGATTCTAGGTATTATAAGAAAGCACATTTTGATAGTCATATTCATTTGACTACAATTTAGGAAAAAACATAACCAGCTCTAATATATAATTTCCTTGATATTGTTACTTAAAATGAGAAAACATTTTAAAAGAGAGTCAATTTAAAGAAATCATTTAAGAGTAAAGGTGGTACAGATCTGGAAAAATCTTAAAAGATGCTACATAAACACAGAAAATTAGAAAACAGGCCAAATGTCAGGTAAGGTTTTATAGAGAAGGGTCTGGAAAATAGGGACTCTATAAAAAGAAGAGCCATGATAAAGGTTCTGAATTCCTTTGAAGTAACTGAATAGTTGGTGGTACTGAAAAAGAATAGGTGACTTATTTTTATGTGTGAAATGAAGCCAGTATAACATATTGTTAGACTAAGTACAGTGACATGGGCTTTGAAGAAGACAGCTTCAGTTCAAATCTTGATGGATTTCTGTGATTTTTGTTCAATTTACTCAATCTGTTTAAACATTGGTTTCCTCCTCTGTTATACAGACAATAATGGCACCTTTCTTATTAAGTTGTAAGAAGTAGATCATATGCCATTAGCTTATCTTCAATGACTAAACTAGAAAGTATCAATTCTAATGTGTATTAACTTACAATAAACTACTGGTTTCTTTTGTAGGTTACAAAGTGTACTACTCCTTTCTGTGAAGGTTAGGAGACTGGTCTTTCTGAAAGGGGACTGCCATACTATGCATTATAAGCAAGGTCATGCTTTTCACTAAACTAAAACTCCATAAAAAAATTTTTAGTTATTGAAATTAAATAATTATATTTAATTAGTAGAATGTTATCAATACAAGTCCCTTTGGTAAACTCTTGTTTCTCAGTGTTCCCACTCCCAATATTATGATGATGGAGCCCTTGATCTCAACTATTTTCCCTAGATGGTATTAAGAAAATCTTCATCACTAAAATTTACAGATTGCTAACTCCTTAAGTACAAAGCATTTTTGTTTTGACATATATAGATATCCAAACCTTATTTTTTAGTTCATTTACTTCTTGTCCATGGCTTCTGCTGAGCTGCTCTTTTAATTGCTCCAAGTGTGTTTTTTGCTGTTGTTTAATAGCTTCACATTCAGAGCTCAAACTTTCCAACATTCGACTCTTAAGTTCAACTTCTCTCTGAAGAGTATATTTTTCTTGTTCATAATTCTGAAAACAGATTCAATTATAATTCAATTACATAAAGATAACTTAAAGCCATCATATATAAACAATTCTCACCCTCAACTGTTTCATTCCTGTTTCACATATTTGCTGCTAAGGAACCACCACCTGTTAGACCTGGAATAACTGTAGCTAATCAGTCTTACAAAAAGCCTGGAGGGTTTTAGCTACTCATGTGGTAATTGCTTCTATGCCCATCAAGGAATTAAAAGGTGTTCCATGGCATGTCAACATATCAAGTAATCTCTGCTAGGGAAAGCAAAAACAAAAACATTTAGTAGCACTTCAGTTTTCCCAGTGACAATTACTCGGTTTGATAACATTATGCTCTACTTATGGCTCTGAAAATAAACTAGTAGACAGGGCACAAAGAAAAATACTAAATTATCCTTTACTTTTAGAATGTAGTCATCTGAGAAATGTTCACAAATGACTACTCAATGAATATAGTATTGAGACAAAAGGAGGATTTAAGAGGGCTTTTGCTTCTGACAGGGAAGTTGGTTTTTTGTTATTGTTTTTGTTTGTTTAGTTTTTACTTTTTCATCTGACAGAGAGAGTGCCAGTGCACAAGCAGGCGGCAAGGGCAGAGTGAGAGAGAGAAACAGATTCCCTACTGAGCAGGGAGCCTGACTCAAGGGCTTAATTCCAGGACCCCAAATTCATGACCTGAACCTAAGGCAGACCCTTAGCCACTGAGCCACCCAGGTGATCTCTGACAGGGAAGTTTAAAGATTAAAAAATAGCATTAGTTCAAAGTCCTTCAGTAAGCTTTTAAAAATAAAATTAAATAAGAAAAATACGTAAGGTTTTTTTTTTGCTATACTTAAATCTTGAGATCAAAGTTTAAACATATTACTGAGCATTTACTACATAAGATTAATACTTTTTTTATTTTTAAAGATTTTATTTAGGGCAGCCTGGGTGGCGCAGCGGTTTAGTGCCGCCTGCAGCTCAGGGTGTGATCCTGGAGACCCGGGATCGAGTCCCACATCAGGCTCCATGCAAGGAGCTCTTTTACTCTGTATCTCTGTGGCCCTCTCTCTCTCTTTCTCTGTGTGTGTGTCTCATGAATAAATAAAATCTTTAAAAAAAATAAAAAAAATAAAGATTTTATTTATTTGTTCATGAGAGACAGAGAGAAAGAGAGGCAGAGACACAGGCAGAGGAAGAAGTAGGCTCCATACAGGGAGACTGACGTGGGATTCGATTCCAGGTCTCCAGGATCACGTCCTGGGCTGAAGGCGGCGCTAAACCGTTGAGCCACCTGGACTGCCCTAATTAATACTTTCAATAAATGTGTGCCAGATGTTACACATATAGCAGTGAACAAAACAGACAAAATTCCCTCTCATGGATTTCATAATCTGGAGTTAATTAGCTGAATTAGTGAATGACAGCAACTTTACAAAACACTCTCAGGGAAGGCCTCTCAGCTGAGGTGACATTTAACAGAGACCTAAAGGTTGAGGACTCATTCCATGACAGTGAGGGGATGTGCAATACAGGTGAAGGCAACAGCTCATGTAAAGTCCGTAAGGTGGGACTAGTATACCTTAGCACAAGGGAAAGTAGTTTAGATGAGGTCAAGGGTTGGCATGGGTCAGATCACATAGGAATCTGCAAATACAGGTAAAGAGTTTGGATTTTGATGTAAATATAATTGGAAATCACAATTGTGTTTTTAGCGGGGCCGTGACATGATCTTTTGTTTATTTTTCAATGGCCATGTGGCTGCTGTGTGAAAAATGAATGGCACGAAACGCAACGAGGGAAGCAAGCAACCTGGTTAAAGGCTACAACAGTAATCTTGGGGACAGATGATGACGGTCTGGATTAGAGCGGCAGTAGCACAGATCAATGTTTTGTAGGTTAGGTTCTTAGAACTTATTGATGGATCAAACATGACAAATAAGGGCCACAGGGATAGAGTAGAATTCCTAGAAATTTTGCTCAAGTTATTATATACATACTAAGTAAGCTAAATTGCAAGGGAATGCTTTGTTAGCAGGCAGGGAATCAACTATTATGTTTATGTTACATTTGAGATGTCCGTAAGTAGGAAACTGAATACACAAATCTACACTGTAGAGGTCAACTGGACTTGGTATAGTATCATGAGACATTTAGATGTTTTCTGAAGGGACGCCTGGGTGGCTCAGTGGTTAAGCGTCTGCCTTTGGCTCAGGGCGTGATCCTGGAGTTCTAGGATCATGTCCCACATTGGGCTCCCTGCATGGAGCCTGCTTCTTCCTCTGCCTATGTCTCTCATAAATAAATAAAATCTTAAAAAAAAAAAAAATAGATTGTTTTCTATAGCTATGAAACAAGTGAGGTAACCAAGAAAGAGTGCAGGCTAAACGAAATCTAAAATCTACTATGTGCTGAAGGGAACAATAACTTGATTTTTCAAATTCAGAACATAAAGGGTCAGAAAAAAATATTAGAAACTCATTCACTTCCAATCTCTGTTTAGATAGAGGTGAATAGGAACTAAACTAAAATCTTCAAAAAGGAAGAAAACTAATAATAATTACTGGACAATACAAATCTTCAATAGCTAAGCATACCCTTGTAAACAGAGGAGTCCAGGGTCCTACCTCAGTCATGGTCATCATTTCATTACGACATTCATCCAACTGAATCTGCAACTCATTCTGGCTCTCCACCAGTTGTAAACCATACTGTGCAGCTTTTATTCGATCCTCTTCAACCTCTTTGAGTTTGCATCGAAGATCTGCAATTACATCTGCCTCCATTTTTTTTTCCGTTTTTAGTCTACTGTAAATAGATGGAATGAAAGTACTTAAGCTTTAACAAAATATTCCATACAATAACAATTATAAAAGACATATATATCTTTCCCTATAATACTACTGCTGTATAAAAACATAGTATTGAAGATTTTATTCCTGGATTTTAAATGGTCAAATTTGCTGCTGTGTCTTGTTCTAAAAGCAAGGTCTGATAATTCTGTTACCTGATTTGAGACTAAATCAAAGAGAAAAAAAAAAATTGAACACATTTAACTTTATTCTAAGAAATGTAGTTATCAGGAATCTGTTCAGTTGTGTGCTAAGCTTCTTTAAATGCTGAGGTAGGGTGTGTCTCATATTTATATCATTATAGAGGTAATCATATTAAGAGCACAACGAAAGAAATCAAGAATTTATAGTAGCATGACTGCTACTTCAAATATAAAAAGGCAGCTTTGAATAAGGTTTGTAAGGCAAAGAATATCATGTACACAATTTTTCACAACCGCATTAATTTTCTGAACACATTAAATTTGCTTTATTGATAATAGGCTCATTAGTATTTTCTGTTATTCACAAGAGACATGCAAAATAGAATCATGTTCATAGTAATTAAAGAACATTTCTTATATTCTAGATTTTCAATCAAGGATTTAAACATTTTATATAGAAACATTCCACTAGGGATCCCTGGGTGGCGCAGCGGTTTGGCGCCTGCCTTTGGCCCAGGGCGCGATCCTGGAGACCCGGGATCGAATCCCACGTCGGGCTCCCGGTGCATGGAGCCTGCTTCTCCCTCTGCCTGTGTCTCTGCCTCTCTCTCTCTCTGTGACTATCATGAATAAATAAATAAAATCTTTAAAAAAAAAAAAAAAAAAAAAGAAACATTCCACTATAATTCAACCTTACTCATCATCGTTTCCAAATTGTCCCATCTCTTAAGCCAGATTTAAACACGGCTTTGCATTCAAAGAGCAACAAGTCATTAATAAGGTGTTTCCCTGCTTTCCAATCAATGTAATCATTATTCAACAAGTATTTCTTAAAGCTTTATGTGCTTAACTCCATTCTACTGCATTTGAGATCCATCAGAAGCCAAATGGGCCAAAAAAAAAAAAAAAAAACCCAAAAAACAAAACAGTGTTCTTTCATGAAACTTACCTTCCAGGGTGAGAAGACAAGCAATAGTAGTACCATGATTAAATGCATTTGAAAGTGAAAAAAAGAACAAAAGAAAAAAAAGAACAGAAAAAGGGAACTTGGAAGTAGGTATAATATAATAGAATGAAATCTAAATTAAGTGTTGGGGAGAAAGACCCTCTGGTGACTTCTGAAAAAAGCCTTGCAGAGGATAAGAGAATTAGCAACGTATCTATTTCAGGAAAGAAAAAGGGGTAGAGGCAGAAGGGTAGCACTAAAGTAGAAGGATGCCTAAGAAATGAACAAGATAAAATATAGGTCACAGGAGAGAATAGAAGACAATAGGCAAATCAGGCCACTGCAAGGACTTTGGCTTCTACTCTAGGTGAAATCGGGGTTCATTGCAAAGTATAGGGTAGAGATCTGATACTTTAAAAGGATCATTTTGGCTGCTGAATCGTTTGGAGGGAAGCAAGTGGGAAACATAAAGACCAGGTGAGATGATAGCTTACACAAGGATGAGTATAAAGGAGGTGGGGAGAAACAATCAGATTCTGCATATAGTTTGAAGGTAAAGGCAACATGATTTTCTGACAAATTAAATGTGGTTATGTATAAAAAAGAGAGGTTAAAAATGCCTCTAAGGCCTCTGGCCTGAGCAACTAGCAGAACAGATTTGCCATCAGCTGGACCATCAAAAGTTATGAGTAAAAACTGTCTTGAAAGAAAATCAGGAGCTTACGCTTTAAATATGAAATATACCATAAATAAATAAATATGAAATATATCAGGTAACCAGTTGGCACAGGAAGGATCTGGGCTAGAAATACAAACCTAGGAGTTATTAACAGAATTCCTTGAGCCTTGGTGTCACCATAGCATGAATATAATTAAAGAGGACCAAGGATTGAGCCATCAAGAGGTAGGAAAGAAGACAGCAAAATATACTCAGGCATGACCAATGAGGCAAGGAAAGCCAAGAGCCAAGTATTATCCTGGAAGCCAACTGAAAAGGGTTGGAGAAAATGGTGGGAAAACAGGAAACACAGTTTTGCTGCAAAGTACAGCAGATAAATGGGGCGGTAGCTGGATTGTTTATCTGTTTTGAGATACAATATTTTAAGAAAAAGTAACAGCATGGTTGTATGTCATGGGATAGATTCAGGAGAGAAGAAAAACTTGATGATATAGAACACATGGAGAACTGCTAAAGTGATGAAAAAGAATGAAGTCTAATGTACAAGGACTGATTTTAGATGGGAGCATAAATATTTCATCTAAAGGGAAAGCAAAATATATGGGTACAGACTACTGATAAGTAGGTAGATTAGTGATGGGAGTCTGCATAAGTGCCCTTCTAACTGTTCCAACTTATCAGTAAATGAGGAAGCAAGGTTATTAAGTAAAAATGAAGATGAAGGAGGAGATATATGGTTTCAGCAGAGAGAAGAAAAGAAAAAGGTATCCTGTTATCCAGGGCTGACAGTTACTGCTCTAAAACACAAGATCTTTCCAGGATGCCTGGATGGCACAGTTAGCTAAGGGTCCAAGTCTTGGTTTTGGCTCAGGTTTGAATCTCAGGATTGTGATGTCATGAGACCCAGCCCCAAGTGGAGCTCCTCAGTCAGCGCAGAGTCTGCTTCAGACTTTTTCCCTCTCCTTCTGCCCCTCCCTGCTGTCAAATAAAATCTTTAAAAATAAGTAAAATACAAGAGCTTTCCAAAGCCTGTAGGTGATGGGGCTAGGCACTCATTATTGCACTTTTTATCATATATTGGTTGACGATTTACCATTTGCCAGGTAGAGTGCTTCGAAGGAATTATCTCATTTAATTCTCTTGATGGGCCTACGTTAAACATTACTGCCATCAACATTTACCAAAGAAAAAAAGAGAGCTAGCCTCAAGACATTCCAGCCAGCAGAGTCCAAGGATGCAAAGAAATGTGTTTTCGTTCTTTCAAGATTCGCTAGAATTCCTATTATGTGTCTGGTACTGTGCTATTGCTGACACAATGGTGACACCCCCCCCCCCAAAAAAAAACTAGACAGTATCCCTCCTGCCTTCTTGAATCTTACAGGCATTAGTGGAAATGCATTAAATCAAATAACTGTAAAGTCTTATAAGCGTGATTAAGTGCACGAGGGAGCTTGTTATAAGTCATCAACATGGGAGTGATGCCCTAAATTGGGATGTGGGGTGGGGGTAGGGAGTACGGACAGGAAAGATTTCTGTGAGAAGGGACTTTTTGCAAAGGTCTAATGGACGAGTAAGAGTTACCCTGTCCATCCGCAGAGGGAGCCGGGTTGAAGAACTACAGCTAATACGTGCCAGACATAGTACTTGAGGCTTCGCACACATTGTCTAGGTCTCTCAACAACCCCATGAAATAGGAGGTGTTTCTGGCATTTACACACGTGCAGACTGAGGCACGGAGAGGTTAGGTAACTTGCCTAGGATAAGCAGCCAGTAAGGGCCCGAGATGGGGATCAGGGTCTGGCTCCGAAGCCGGGTGCTCCCAAGCACTCTTCTGTTCAGCCTCTCAGAAACAGCATACACAAAGCATTTAGCGGCGGCGAGCTCGGGCGGCCTTAGTTCTTACTCCACTTTGCACAACGCCCTGGAGGCGCGAGCTTGGACAACTTACTCCAGGTCTTGTGTTCTCATCCCTAGGATAAAGGCAATAACATCTCCGGCAGCGTTTTTGAGATTAACCCAGCTAATGAAGCAAGAAGAGGCAATTGGAATCTGACAAGCCGCTCTCTGGGGGGCAGCGCCGTCCAACGGAAAATGAGCACGAGCTGTGACAGGTGATTCTTAAAATTTTTCTAGGAGCCACGTTAAAAAAAAAAAAAAAAAAAAAAGGTAAATGCAGGTGAAATTCATTTTAGCAATATTTTATTCAACCCAAAACATTCAAAACACTACCATTTCGGGGTGTAATCTTCACGCTCATCAGCGGGCTGTTGCTGCTTCTGCTCAGTCCTGGCAGCACAGCGCGCCGGTGTCCGCAGCACTTCTCCCTCCGGCCCGGTACGTGTGTCCGGCCGGCGGCTACCGTCCTGGACCGCGCAGGCGGGCCCCCCGCCCCGGCACGCCCCGCCCCGGCCCGGCCCTTCCTTCCGGACGCACGACACCCGGCCGGGTGGGGGCACGCGGCCAGCGCAAGACTGAGGCAGACCCGGGGCGCTGCAGAGGCTGCTCCGGCCCCGCCCCGCCCCGCCCCGCCCCGCCCCGGCCGCGCGCTGCCGCAGGCTCCCTGAGGCCCTGCTTTCCCCACTCCCCCGAGAGGCTCCCTTCGCCCCTCTCCACACGCACCTCCCTCCAGGCCCGTCGCCCCTACCTCTCTCCTCACCCCTCGCCCCTGCCTGCCGCAGCGGCAGCTCGTGCCGAGGGCGCACCGCGCCGAGTCCGCGACGGCAGCACCGCCTCACGACCAGAGACGCCCGTTCCGTCCCTCAGGAGCTCTCCCGTAAGCGCCAGGGCTTTTTGAATGCTGTTCCCGCGAGAACTCACACCTCTCGCGAGGCGTCCCGCCCACGCCGCGCGCAGAGGGAAAACTGAGAAGCTCAGGGAGGAGTGCGCCCGCCCCCTTTGCCGCACATGCGCAGAAGCCCGAGCGCGACGCGGGAGCTGGTCCCGGCGGGTCCGCTGCCCCCGGGCTTGGCGGTGCACGTGTCCTCCAGGCGCCTGCTTTTGGCAGCCACGTCGCTTGTTTCCGCTTTGTTCTGGGGACGGTACCTTCTGGAGAGACAGGCGAGGCGGCGGGGAATTGTGAGACGCGGCGACCTCCCGCATCCTGCCCTCGGTGGGCCGAGGGCTGCGCCCCCTCGCGTCTTCCCGGGTCCCGGGGGTCGGAAGCGGTGCGCGGTGGCTAAACTCCTCCCGGGGCGGGGGCGGGGGCGGGGGCGCGTCCGCGTCCCAGAACGGGACGACCGTGCCCGTTAGAACGGCGCTAGCGCTTAGCGTTCACCGTGTGTCAGTACAGCGCTAAGTGTCACACGGGGGTCCCAGTTAAGCCCACACACAGCCTGATGAGGTACGTACCATCCTCTCTGTCTGTTGAGGAAAACAACCCGAGGAAGAAAAGTGAATGGCCAAGTGGTCGACCCAGAACTCGAGCCAATGCCGCCTGCTGCTGGAGGGCCAGGCTCTTGCCTGCGCGCTTACATAACGAATTTAATGTTTTTTGTAAGCCTGGTGCCTCTTCACTATTCGGAAATTTAAGCCATCAGAAATGACAAAAGCCAAAAAAAAAAAAAAAAGAAGAAAGAAAAGAAATGACAGAAGCCAACATTTACTGAGCACTTCTGAGTCCTGTGCTTTGAGACCGTCTTTCTTGCCTTCCTGGGCCCTAGGCCGTAACTCCTCTCCTTTTCATCATGTTTCTTCCCTGGTGGATCTTCCTTATCAGCAAATACACAAGCTGTAATGCCTCCATCTCAAAAAATAATTCTGATCTTCCTTGACTCCAGCCAGCTACCACTCCATTTATTTGCTTACCTTGATCAGCAAAATTCCTGGGGGGGAAAAAAAAATGAAATGAGACTGGCTGTCTCTATTTTCTTACTTTTCATTCTAACACTTTTCCCACTTGGGATTTTGGTTCCCACAAGTCCAGTAAAATAGCTCTTCTCAACATCCCCTGTGAGTTCCATCTTGGAAAATCCTCACTTTTCTTGTATTATGTCAAAGTCGATCGCTCTCACTGAGTCTGGGTTGAAGTCTTGGAGTGCCACACCCTACTTACTTTCCTCTTCAGTTTCCTTGGCAGACTTCTAGTTTGCATCTTGTATTTTCATATTATTAAGTAATGTTCCAAGATAGTTTTGGGGGGATCAAGCAAGAACAAGCCCAGGACTCTCTGACACAGTTTGCAAATAGGAACTGGATCAATCTACAAAGTTCCATAGTATATAGGAAGGACCAAGAAATGAAGTTTTTATAAGTTAATCTCAAGGTTGTGGTAATTGAGACCTGGAGAATGGCTGAGATCAAGAAACAGAAAAGAGAAAAGCGGGCTTTGTTCAGGACTTTGGTGATTGTCCTAATCCACAGAAGAGAAGAAGAAGAAGGATACAACAATAGGAAAATTAGAAGAACCATCTGAGAAGTGATCAGGAAATTTAACTGTCAAGTGGTTGTGTTAATTAGACATAATATTGATGATTGTATCAGGCTGGTGGATTTGACCGTTCAATAGTAAGAATGACAAGTGGCAGCCTTTCTTGGCCCTACTATTTCTAACCAACTTCAATTCTTCATGAGCCCTATTGCTTTGTTCCTTTTCCCGTACTTGGAACAAAGTTGCGTCATCCCAATATTGTGGACATTTATTGGTTAACTGCCCAGAATCGATTCCATCATCCTTTTCCTGTCCAAAGCATTCTGATTATCCTTTAATAATTCATTTTTCTGTCCATTTTCAACCATGTGGACTGTTTAAAATTGGTCCTACCCTTCCGCTCTAAGGTACCCCATCACTCTGGTTATAGTAATTTGTTCAGAGATGGGCATGCAACTGAATCCAAGCCAGTGAAACAAAATGAGATATTCATCGAGACTGCTGGAAAAATGGATTTTGTTAACCCATTCTGTATGTAAATTTTGTAGCCCAGAACTGCCAACTGCCATCCTGGTCCTATGAAACTTAAGTTGGCTTGAAATAGATTCAACAGCAGAGGTGATAATTAGAGAGGTTGAAAAGAGTCTAGGTCATACTGTTTGTGCCCCTATGTATCAAGTCCTCTGACACTACAAATATCCCAGAAAAATAGTTTTTTTCAAATGGCTTAAGTTTTTGTTTTCTGTTACTTGTTACATGAAGGGTTTAACCAAGACACTCAATAATACTTGAGTCTGAGCTTGAGTGGACTAATTAACCTGTCAAGTTCCCAGTCTACATTTAGGATGCTATGAGACCAAAACTGGAAGTTGCTAACATCTAGAGATAGGATTTAGTGATGGCTCTGAGGAAAATGTACTGGTTGATCTAAAATGAAGACATCCTAAATGAAGGGGATTAGTGTATAGTATAGTAAAATAAGGATCCAAATAGTTTGTATGTAATTCCTTTCTTGTCACCACTTCACATTACCATTATGCCCCTGTTAAGCTGACTTCAGGTGATTTTAGCACCTAAGACAGAATTAGATGGAAGGTTTATATCAGTTATAGTTTTTACTTGCCAAAAATAGTACCTAATCTAGCTAAAGATATATATGTATATAAAAAGTACCAGTCCTAATTTTTGCAAGTATTTACAAGACTGTAGTTGCTACTTATGACATCCTATCTTCCAGTGCCCTTTATATATTTCTTTCACTTTCTGTCAGTATCTCAACTAATTGGGTTTCTTTATCCAGTACAGTGACCCAAATCTACACTGCTGAATAAAACATATTCACTAGTTATGATTTATATTACCCACTGTTCTGTTGGCCCAAATTTATTTGGTCAGACTCAAAGTGAGATAGGATAAAACTTAAGGTCTTGCTCTTTGAGAGCTTGAAACTATCACACCACTTTTCTCTCTCTCTCTCTTTGTGTGTGTGTGTGTGTTTGTGTGTGAATTCAGTGGAAAGAAGTGGTAACTGTCTTTATTCTTAATTCTGCAATTAGCTTAATGTATTTCTGAAAAAAAAAAAAAAAACCAACCTGGGAGTATACACAGTAAAAGGAGAAATTGATGAGTCAGCACCCCCAAGTAAGCCACTGAATACACCTGTTCAATAATGCTTGCCTACAAACTACCTCTTGCCTATTGCCACTAGGTGACAGTCTTTACAAATATTTTATCTGAAAGAGTGTTACAGAAATTAGATTCTATTGGAAGTGATGGTTACCTTTGCAGTTTCACCTAGAAGATTAAGCAAACACATATTTGTTATAACCTACACTTCAGGTCACTTGAGTTCATAGTTATTCCTCATCTTGAACACTTTTCTCCTCCTACTACTTAGTTTATTCCTTCCTACAGGCTGAATTGTTTCTCTAAAATTTATATGTTAAAACCCTAACCTCCATTATGACTGTATTTGGAGATAGGGCTTTAGGAGGTAGTTACAGTTAAAAAAGGTCATAGGAGTAGGGCCCTAATCTGACAAGATTGGTGTCCTTAAAAGAAGAGGAAGATAAAGATCTCTCTTTCTGACTCTCTCTTTTTATCTCCCCATGCACCACAGAAGAAAGGCCGTGTGAGAAGGTGACATCTACAAATCAGAAAGAGAGTCCTCCCCAAGAACTGAATGCGCCAGCACCTTGAACTCGGACTTCCCAGCCATCAGATTTGTGAGAAATAAATTCTCTGGGTTTTTTAAAGTATTTTGTTATTGTAGCCTAGAGCAGATCCTCCATAGCAAGAAAGGCCCTATGACTAATGGTTAAGAATATAATACATGTTCTGGAGTCCATATCTGGGTTTGGTTGTAGGCTCTGTTACTCCCTGGTGTGTTACCTTTAACGGACTACTTATCCTTTCTAAGACTCAGTTTCCTCAAGTACAAAATGAGATAATCAATGTAGATAATTGGACAGATCATTGTGTTGTTTACGTGAACTAATACTTTTAAACACTTAGCATAATGTCAGTAATGTCAGCTGTTATTAAGAGCTTTGTCTTAGCTCAAGTGTCATCCCATCTGGGATAGAAAAGGATTCCCCTTTTCTGAATCCTTATCCTGGGGCATGACTTTTATGTATAGTCTATAGCACCTTGTGGTCATCCTTTGGAACCCTTACAATAGTTAGTTATAATTTGTGTAATTTATGTCTGCCTTCCTCACTAAACTAAGCTATTTGAGGCTAGAAAGGCCTATATATATTTTGCTCGCTGTGGTTTCTTGGCAAGTGTCAGTGCATGGGGGGGGGGTGGCATCAAGGTGCTAAAGTCAAGTTTGATTAATGAATGAAAAATGATATTAATTTAAATGAGGAACCTGTAAACTCTCTTAGAGAGAACTGGGTCAAGTAACTTGTAAAAGTATTAGTATTCTTAATTCTGAATGAAAAATGTAGAAAACATATTAATTGTTTATGTGAAACAAATCAAGTGTCCCAGAGATAGTATCCCAAATGATCTCTGAAATTTTAATCACTTCATTTCCTTATGTAATGTGTCCCTCACTTGAACCAATATTTCTTCAAGAAAATTTATGTATTGATAAAATTTCTTTAATTCAAGCATTTTAAATTATACCAAGGAACCTAGCTAGTATAATATTCCTATTGGAGAGGCCTGTAAAAGAATTCTTGGCTGAAGGAAATGTTCACTTTTGTGTAAATGCAGAGTTGTATTAAATTCTTTTAAAGGATGATCCATACTTGATGAACTTAAAGTTTTAAAACTCACGTTTTCCTAATATCATGCCATGGATGGGTTTATATATTTACTGGAAAACAAAACATGTTGTCCTATTAACTTCCCTAAAATAGAAAATATTAAAAGGGATGTATAATTTCAGTACTTTTTAAACCCCTTTAAAAAGTCATTTTTATGACTTATGATTTTTATGACTGTCATTTATGAAATGACAACTAAGTAAGGTGTCCCAAAAGAATGATAATGAGAAATATGTTATTCATGTTCGAAAAGAAAAGTTTATGTTTTCAAAGTTTTCTCAAAATATGAGGCATAAGAAAGTATTTTGTGGGCTTTACATACCTTAGATAGTAGAAGCTCCCGGTTTCTTATCATGGTGATAAAATTTCAGGCAGCCTTCTTATGGGACATGAATCTTCCTTCAGTCACTGCCTTACCATTTTATTTGCCTCTGCATTATCAGGCAGGATGCTTGGGTTCTGGATTCATCACAAATGAACCCCATCAACTCCCCCATGACACACCACATGCTGGCAGTATTTGTCTACTTTTGATAAATTGGTCAGTCTTATGAAATACTTCTCTGAGCTGAAGTTCTGGAACTTGTCAGGTGTCCTCTCTGACACTCATGTCTTCCTTTGGCTCTCAGATTACGCAACCAGCTGGGGTAAAGCCCATATCCTCCCACAAAGCATGTTTCTTTGGAAATTCAGATCTATTGGCTTTTGGCACTAAAAAGTAATGTTCTTGCACTTTCTGTTAGATCTGTACTGAATAGTCTCTTGGGGGTGAGTAACCTTTTAAATGTTGGAGGAGTAACAATTCCAGGGATCAGTGTGCATTTAGCAATTTGTAAGAAAAACCAGAAGGAATACAGATGTGTTGTATATTGTATTTGTATATACTACAAATGTAGTCCTTTTGACTACAATTGAATATGGCAAGGCCTAATCTCTGTGCACAAAAAAAGTATGTCTTCTGAATTACATAGGCATGTAATCATTATTATTATATATGACTGAAGGCAGGAGTTCTGAAAGAGTCTTAGGTGACTGTTATCCTCCTACCTATGAAACTCCTGGCAAAGGGATTAATAGGTGTCCTATAAACAGAGTCAAAGTTCTTGAAAATAGCATCCCGTTCATAGGATTTGAATCTCCCAGCCATTTGGAAAAAATAGGTTAAAAAAAGTAACATCTAGTCTGTTCTTAAATATAGTTGGAAGGCCTGATTTCATTTCTACCCCCAGAAATAAGTAATGCTACTTTCATCCTAAGAAAGAGAGATACATATGTACATTTCAATTAATGGTTTCCAAACTTTGTTCTACATTAGAAACACCTTATATAGAACATTTTTAATGAGGAGCTTCTACAACTTTTGATGCTCGGGCTGTACCCAACACTAATTAAATTGGAATGTCTAGGGGTGGGTGCCAGGCATCAGTAATTTTTAAAGATCTCTGGTAAAATAGAATGTGCAGCAAAGTCTGGGAACCTAGGTTAACACAGTCGTGTACTCTCTCCTGCACTCCAGCCTTTCTTCATTGCCTCTTTAGCTCAATGGTTCTCGCTCTGACTGCGCATTAGAATCACAGGGCATAAAAAAAAAAAAAAAATTCTGATCCATTTGGTCTAGGGCAGGGTATAAAGAATCATAAATATTTAGCTGTTCCCCAGTAACTGTAATGTGCAGCTATGGTGGAATCACTGGGCTAGCCGATTATATAAAGAGGTAAGTAGGATAAGGTGGGTCTTTTAGTCAATTTCCGGCAGTGAAGAGCTTTATACATTTTAAAATTATCATTCACTAGCTTTATTGAGTGAATTCTTTCTTCAATTCATTAGGCTATAAAGTCCAACCATTTTCCTGAATACACTGATGGTAGGATTGCCCAATAAAATACAAGACAGCAGGTTAAATTTGATTTCAGCTAAACAATGAATAATTTTTAGTAAAAGTATGTTCATGCAATATTTGGGATGTATAATTTTAAAAAGATTGTTTGGGATCCCTGGGTGGCGCAGCGGTTTGGCGCCTGCCTTTGGCCCAGGGCGCGATCCTGGAGACCCGGGATCGAATCCCACATCGGGCTCCCGGTGCATGGAGCCTGCTTCTCCCTCTGCCTGTGTCTCTGCCTCTCTCTCTCTCTGTGACTATCATGAATAAATAAATAAAATCTTTTAAAAAAATAAAAATAAAAATAAAAAGATTGTTTATTGGAAATCCAAATTTAACAGGTAGCCCGTATTTTTATTTTCTACTTTTGACAATGCCAAGTGTTGGGAAAGCACAGCTCATCTTTGGGAAAATAAGCAGCTGAATTCAGGGAGAGTTCTATCCTTCTAATCTTCAGGGTAATTGGCCTTTTAGCTCTTATCCCTTCTAGCTGTAGAGATGGTAGATAAAAGACAGGAGCATTTTTGGAATTAAAAACTTCATAAAATCATACAACAAGCTAATAAGACCAACATTTTCCTTTTGCTTAGGGTAGCACTGAGTGACCATCAGGGGAACAGCATAGGAGATGAGGGAGGGTCACTGTGCAAGAAAAGAGAACATGGAAGGGGGTAGAGATCTGAATCTTCAGTATAAGCTTCAGTTTCAGGAACCTCCGTTCTGCATGTGCTCTAAAGAGGATTGCCATTTTGAGCCTTTTCTATGACTTTCAAGTAGTTCCGAATTGTTTTTTTAAAAAATGATTATTTCTTCCTAATCTATCTGAATATCAGATCCTTGCTGCTTCAGCTGGAGTCAAGATAGTTTCCAGGTGAAACTATTTTCATGCTTACTGAGTCTGAACTAATGGAAAATACAGATTGTCCCTAGCAATCTTGTAAGAACCCCCTCATCTCATGAGGCTTCCCAAGCAGTCTGGATGCCTTCAGCCCCATCCTCTAAGGACTGTTCACCATAAGCTGATTCTTTAAATTTCCTTCGTCCCCACTATCCCAAATAGGCCTTGAACTGTAAATAAAAGTCATGGGTAGGTGTATTTCTTGGCCTATACACCTATACATTTCTTGGCTCTATACAATCAGCAGGCTCTATACAAAAGAAAAAGAAGCAAGATTTTACAGTAATTCCCAGAAAGCAGGTGTTGTAATGATTTAACCAAATTGGAGCCTGACATTTTGATGAACAACTCTTGAGCACCCCCTCCTAATTTCCTCCATGGAGGAGATAGACAAACAGGTAATATGTCAAATCCCTATTTGGCAGTCCAAGTTTACTAATAGAAGGAGGTGAAACAGGTGAAGCACATTAACTTTTAACCTGTTACCACTGATTTTTTTTTTCACTAAATGTTAGATGTTTAAAAGGGAAATGCACGTTGGCAGAAAGGAGACAAGACAGGGTGATATGAAGGGGCTGAAAGCTGGCCTGCATCGTGGAACATATTTGCAAACCAGCTGGGCCCACTTTGTGCAGATGTTTTTAAGGGAACAAGAAGGAAGGGCTAGTGTTCTAATATTTGGCACATTAATGAAGCAGTGGAATATCTCTGATGCTGCTCCTTTCTGTGGCTGAAGATGGGGGTAGAGGATCAGAGGCTTTGGGATAAATTTATTATTCAAACTGAGTTCAACGAAATTGCATACATTAATAGTAAGGCTTTTTTCTAAGTCCACTTAAAAAAGGGTTAATTTATTTTTTAGGATGCTGACTCCAAAAACCAAAGAGCCTTATGTTTATTTGCCTATGGATCAAACAATCAAATCATCGTCAGATATTTTATTCATAGGTGGGCAAACATGTACCTAGTTGGAGATAATAGTTTCAAAATTGATCTTCTTGAGTTTAAATGTTGAGCATGTTTTAGGGCAATGTAGATTGAGTTTTCCTCCTCCCCAGATGGTTAACTTGGTCTTTCACTTTTTGCCTGAATGCTTCAGTAGCATGCCTATGCAGCATGAATTTCAGAAAATGGAGGAAATCCATTTTTCTATGTCAGTTGGATGTTTGCAAATTGGTGGCCCCTGTTTGGATTATACAATGAAGATAAAAGGGGGAAAAACCTCTTTGTGCCAAAATTAGAAACATGGGAGTTTATACACTCATACTCACATGTTCACATAGAAATTTGGGTTATCAGCTTCTCTTGAAAAACCAAAAGATTTGGTTACGCTGTGCCCACATTCCTCATGCCAATATCTTTGTATTTTCTGGGCATACATTTCCCGTTTTACCTGCCTGTCATTTTATCCTTGGGCTTATTCATTCAGTGAAATAGGTCATATATAAGGAGATATATTATTATGTATGGTTCCTATATGTATTTGAATTTTCCATCCATGATATGAGGCTAGACTAGATTATATTATCACTCCAATGTCCTTCAAGCTGATTCTGTGATTCTTCTCTTTTATATAAATCGAGTTTTTGATATTGTTGGAGATTATCTGATACTTTGCCTGAGTAAAGAACTTGACTATAGCTCTAAAAATCTTTTCTGTCCTATTTCAATTTAGTCTGCTAAAAGTCTTTTCTGTCCTATTTCAATTTAGTCTGCTAAAAGCGTGGATGAATTTATGACTAAGAGAATGACTCTTTAGTTGATTTTCTTCTTTGGCTGTGTTTTCATTGATGAGAATTAAAGTGATCATCTGGATAAGCTTATTTAGAAATGAAAACCAGAAATTAGTAATTTGAATATTTAAAAGGGATAGCCTATGCAGGTAAAATGTAGCAAAGAAATGCTCAACCCCTGACTCAACCTAATATCAGACAACTTAAGAATGGACCTTAAGGATAAAATCTGGCCCCTTTGCTTTACAGATAAAACTAAATTTAAGAGAAGTAAAGCCATTTGTTCTTAATCACACTATAGGTTTGTGTCAGAGTTGGGGCCCAAACCGTATCTTTTAACTTTAACCAAAGCCAGTGTTATTTCTCTTATCCTTAATTGCTTCTAATTATATAGGTATATAGGTTTCAGGTTTACTTCTCACTTTTCATTGTTATTTATTCCAATAGCAATATTTATAATAAAAATTATTTTAAGTTTGTTATATAATTATCAGAATTATTTATGATGAAATTATAAAACATTTCATAGGTACTTTTCTTGAAAATACGAAAATGACCCTTAATAATGAAAAATTTATAATTTATATTTTAAGTTAAAAAGTCTTACAAATAATAGGAAATGCTAACAGTAGTTGTCTTTGCTTAAATTTAGATGGCTTCCCCTACTTCTTTCCTTGTTATTTTCTTTTTGTCCAAATTTTGCATAATGAATCTATACCATTATTATAATTGTTAGAATTTTAAAAGTTATATAAAAGAAACAAAGGCAAATCCAGCCTAATAAAGACATTTATGTGAAGTTAAAATGTTCTCACACCTCATTCATTCCTATGAGTGGGATGTAGAGACCATTTCCTGTGACTCAAATATGCACACACAAAAAGAAAGGATTTGACACTTTCCCACAGTGTAAGAAAAATGTCTGGTGGCCATGATTGCAAAGGGGATGTGCTGAGGGTTGCGACCTAGAGCACATTCCAGGCGGAGTAACACAGACTTTAAAATTGAAATCCAACCGTTTCAACTCTCTGTTATGATCCCTTTACAGTATTTGGCTAATTGATTAACCCAGTCTTCTAGTATGACTTTAAAAGTGTTTTTTTTTTTTATTTTTAATTCTGAAAGCTAAGGAGAATTCAAATTTTGATTTACCCTTTGTCTAGTGTTAGGAAATTTAAAGGAAAGTTTGCACCCAACGTCTCTCCCAAAGGCTACTGCAACAGCTGTATGGTTACCAGGGGAAGAGTTTACTTGGATGGAGAGAGAAAATACGTCTTTATAAATAATGTGTTTTTATGACTCCTGTTCCTGGGAAACCATACATACAATGCACCTATGAATATTGGAGGTCAAGCTCTGACTGTGTTTTTATTAAATATTTGACTATTTTATGTTTTTTTTGTAATCACTAAGTTTGAGATCTGGGTGAGTGATTAAGGAGTTTGTAAGGAGCTTGCCACTGTCTTCTCCCTGTCTTTCTTTCTCTTTCTATCCCTTCCTCCCTCTCTTCTTCTCTCCTTACTTTCACCTCCCTCTCCTTCTGTCTCTCTCTGTGTCTTTTGAAAATACCAAGTTTTAAGATAAGGATCACTCTACTTTCTTATGCTTCTTACTTTTGTTTTTTTAAGAAGATGAAACATCAGGGAATATTGCATAGCTCAGTATTGATTGACCAATTACTGTCCTCAGTCTTTAATGTCCTTTCTACAAAGATGGGTTGCTTGGGAGAAGAGTATTGATAAATGGATCCAATGTTTTTTGTCTGTTTCCTAACAGCATCATTTTACTTACTTTTCCTTTATTACGGGAAGGGACACAAACCCATCTTACAATAGATGGGGTATTTTTTAAGACCCCAGAGAGTCTCAATAAAATATTGCATCAAGTTTTTCTACCAGCAGTTAACTCCTTTTCTAAAATTTTGATATGTTTCTAGGTAAGTCATAACTTCTCTTAATATCTAAATCAGCACTAACATAACACACATCCCTAATCTGCAATTTACATCTATAAACCTTCTTGAAATGGTTGGGATATGGTGCTGCTGTTGCTGCTTATAGAGTTAGACAGAAGAGCCCTATGGCAAGACTAGTGACACTTCACATGACATAGGCATGACATTTCTTCCTGCCTGTTTTCTCACTAAGTATTTTGGTAAATTGCATGTTCTCTTTCAGGATCAGGATTGATGAGCTCTGGCTTCAGGCTGGGACACATTGGCAGGAGAATACTTATAAACTAACTGACAAAAAGCACCTTAATTTAGAAGGAAGAATAAATCCCAGGCTGTTCCATGCGGTTCTCAGGTGATTCCTGGAAACAAACTTTCATTGTCAAAACTTCCTCTCATTCATGAGTTCCTGCTTCTCACCCTACAATGACATAGGTATAAAATAAAACACATTTATAGTTGCAGATGTTGGTAAAGAAAATTCCAAAGAGGAAACTTTAAAATACCTTTAAAAATAACTTTCCAAAAATCATTGTTGGTTTAAAATGCTAAAGTTGGAGATTGAGTAAATTTTTCATATTGCCTTACAGTTTATGAAGCACTTACAGATAGATTACATTGTTTAGTAGTAGAATGTAAGACAGTTTTCCCAGTAGGAAATGGGTTGTGTAATTTAGTCAGATCCCTGAGTGAATGTGACATATTAATATTCACACAATGTGCAAAGTTGGGAAGGAGAAACCTGGACAGGCAGTTGACTGAACATGACTGGGGAAGCACCCAGCTCTGAGAGCCCCAGCTGGCCACTGTAGAAAGGGTAAGTCCTGCCAGTGGAGACAGACTAATCTTGGTTCTTTTTTTTTTTTAAGATTTTATTTATTTATTCATGAAAGACACACACACACACACACACACAGAAGAGATCGAGAGAGAGAGGCCGAGACATAGGCAGAGGGAGAAGCAGGCTCCACTCGGGGAGCCCGACAGGGGACTTGATCCTGTGACTCCAGGATCACGCCCTGAGCTGAAAGCAGACCCTCAACTGCTAAGCCACCCAGGCGTCCTTAATTCTGGTTCTAATCACTACTTTACTTCTTTATAGAGAATAGTCTAAGAGTGGGGGCTTTGGAGACATTTCTTGGATCCAAATCCTGTGTTCACTACTTATTCTGTGACCCTGTTCATCCTCTTGGTATTTCTGTATTCCCATCACAGAATGGGGACAATAATACCATGTAGTACATAGTGTTGAGAGGATTAAATGAGATACGATATGCCTTATTATTAGAAAGGTGCTGACACATTGTATATCTTTAGTAAAAATGAACCACTGTTAATAAATATATAACTTTAGCAAAGGCCAGTCACATGACTGCTCCCTGTCTCAATATCCCTATATATAAAAGGGGAGAAGATAATTACTGTAAGGATTAATTTAAAGTGTGTATTTTGTTAATTTAATTTTAATCTTTTTATTAAAAATATTGCAAACATACACAAAAGTAGAGACTAATGTGACCTTTGTTCCTGGTTCTTCATGTAAGGAGCTTGGAAGTTGCCTCTGTTCTAACAAGTAAAAAGCCAAGCTAACTAGAGAAATAACAACTCTTCTAGGATATGTAAGAAAGGAGAGGATACAGGGCAAACCACTGTCCTCAAGATTAGAGAGACAGAGAGATTAATACAGGGGAGGCATGATTTCCTGGAACAGAGACTTATAAGCAGGTACCATTGAGGCAACAAGTGCTACATAGGAAAACTGAAACCATAATTGCCAAATTGCTGGAGGCTGAGTGTAGACAAATCTCAGAGTTAAAAATTCGAAGGGGATCCAGGCATAAGGGGACTCCCTGTAATATTGTGAGATTTACCTCTAGGAGTTTAACCAGGTTCCCACAGTAAATATGGGAGAAAAATCCTATCACGCTTCTAGCAAGCAGGGGTGGGAAACGAACCACTTTGAAATATGCCAGAGCACTCTGTTCTTAATAAGACCTGGCATCAGGAGCAGGTAGTTAACCAGAGCCCAACCTGGCAAGATATTATCATAGCTTAACTCACCTGGGGAAGGGAACTAACCAATTTCATCTGGCTCCAGCCACCCTGTGCCAACTAATGGGGGAGAAAAAAACTGAGAAACACTTGTGAAGTTCACAGTCCAGAGACACACAGGCTCACTAAAAGGCAAACCTGATCACAGAACTACAGTGCATCTTTCCCAGCTCCTATCACATTACTAAAGATCTGTTTACAGCAGTACCTTTAACCCAGAACATATATATATATATATATATATATATATATATGTTTGAAGAGACAGAGCAAGACATGGCAGGGCTGTTGGAATTATCAGACTGAGAATTTAAAACAACTATGATTAATATGCTAAGGGCTCTCATGGATAAAGTAGACAGCATGCAAGAACAGATGGGCAATGTAAGCAGAAATATGGAAGTCCAAAGAAAGAACCAAAAAGAACTGCTAGGGAGACCAATATAAATAACTACATGTGCCCATCATCAAGCTTTAACAATGATTACTTTTTGCCATTTTTGTTTCAACTATTATCCCATCAATTTTTTTTCTGGGGCTTTTTGAGTAAATTGCAGACATCTTATTTTAACCATGAATTCTTCAGCATGCAGATATAGTAGATTGTTTCCAAGATGGCCACAATGATTCTTCTATGTACAATGTGACTTTGCAATGTGACTTGTGTCTCCCATTAGGAAGTGGAGTCTAGGGGAGCCCGGGTGGCTCAGCAGTTTAGTGCCGCCTCCAGCCCCAGGGCCTGATCCTGGAGACCTGGGATCGAGTCCCACGTCGGGCTCCCTGCATGGAGCCTGCTTCTCTCTCTGCCTGTGTCTCTGCCTCTCTCTCTCTCTCTCTCTCTCTCTCTCTCTCTGTGTGTCTCATGAATAAATAAAAATCTTTAAAAAAAAAAAAAAAGGGAAATGGAGTCTGTTTCCAGTCTTGTGAGCTGCCTTGACTAATGAATGTGGCAAAAGTGATATTGTGGCATTCCAGACCTCCAAAAATTGTCCATCTCAGCCCAATCCAAGTTGCTGACCTCACAGAATCATGAGTAAACAACACTACTAAGTTTTGGGTAGTTTATTATGCAGCAATAGATACCTTACACAGTGATGTGTTTTTAAAAATGCCTAACACAGGTCTTCATATGTAACAAATATGAAGCTTTTACCATCTCGTCCAGGAGACTGAACTCACAAGGTTTGAGACATTTTATAACACTGAGGGAGTTTTTCAGTGTGCTAAGGTTAGTGTGGAAATAGTATTCCAAGGCATTAATCCTAACTAAGATAAGCCTTCTATGGCTGAATTAGATATTTCAGCTTAAGGTCCAAGAGATGCTGATCTTTGACCCAAGCTTTATTAGGTCACAGTCTCCTTTTAATATCTAATGAAGTCTATAGAACTTCTTCCCATAAAAGTATACTTGTGTACATAGAACACCTTGCATGCACATGTGCAGTGTATGTGTGCACATGCACGTAAGTTTGCTGACATCACAGGGGCTCTTGGGCCAATCATCTTGAGTGAGCACTAAATTCTCATAACTACATAGTCAATGATAACTGCCAAACAACTGTTTATGACTATTTCTAAGCATTTGCTTCCATTGTGATTGCTGTTGCAGCTACTGGTGAATGAAGAGGAACTATTGGTATGAGTCTGGCTGGAATTCAGATTTAGAGTCTAAAAGCTTATTGACCAATACTTGGTTTAACCAGTTATTTCAAGACCCATCACAGCTTTTACTTCATTCTTCTCATCCCTAACCAAACCTTCCTTTAGCTCAAAGTCTGGGTGATAGAATGCTCAGGTAGTTGGCAGCTCCCCAGAAGAGTCTCAGCAGCTGAACTTTACCATGCTGCTGGCACTATCCCATGTGCTGGACACTTCCATATTATTTTGCTGTGCATTTCTTTTTTAAAATTTTTTTATTTATTTATGATAGTCACACACGGAGAGAGAGAGAGAGAGAGAGAGAGAGGGAGAGACACAGGCAGAGGGAGAAGCAGGCTCCATGCACTGGGAGCCCGACGTGGGATTCGATCCCGGGTCTCCAGGATCGCGCCCTGGGCCAAAGGCAGGCGGCAAACCGCTGCGCCACCCAGGGATCCCTTGCTGTGCATTTCTTAAAGATTGTAGTTGATCATTTATTAGGCTTGCACAGACTGTTATTGCCTTGGTTCACATTTTACACTGCTTAATTGTTGTTACGTCTGCTATGTACATACACTGGTGTGTTCAAGATATTATTGACGGAGATGGCCAGCTCTTTGACCGTTGAGTCCATCTCTTGCTAATAGTCCATAGTGTCCAGTATTCTCCAGAAATAGGCAGTGCTGGATGGAAGCAAGAGTATGCTGAAGACTAGAGAGCCAGCCCCAAACTGAGAAATTGTAATACCTCTAAGATCAAAATTAAAATGATTTTATTGTCTGTAAAAAAGATAAAGGTGTTGATTAATAGTAAATATAAAGTAGTATTCACTCCATGTTAATTATCACTCCTCTTTATTCTTTGTAGTAGCACTTACCACTTTGCATAACAATACGCATTTATTTGTTTATTCTTTGCTTTCCTGCATTTTAATGCAAGCTTTATTAGAACGTGGACTTTGTTATATTGCTAGCACAATGACTGGCATATAGTAGGTGCTCAGTAATTATTTTAAATCTCTTTTAAATAAGTAGGTGAATAATTAGATGAACTAATGTTAGTAAACTGGCATCTCCCAAAGTTCTTCCAACATTCTGTGTGTAAGCATTCTCTGGGGAGGGCTTTAAAAGATACAACTGTCCATTCTATATTTTGAGGGACTCATCATTAGCATGAGAACTAAACTACAGAATCAAATATTTAAGCTCTCCAAGTTATACTGAGGCAGGTGGTCCTAGAAAAGGGTTTTTGAAAAGCTGCCTCAAGCAATTTATTTTACCTCCAAAGATGTATGCCAGGAATATTTGGCAAAACACTGGAGTCCCATCCTTTGTCCCTAGCAGTTTGAGACAAATAAAAATATAATAAACATTTTAAAACAATCAAATAGTAATTCAGTAACTCATTGTCATTTAAAATAATTTTTCTGTTTTCCTCCCATTTTTTTTTTCACTATATCTTTGGGATTTTTTGTTTGTTTTTTATTTAAGTAAAGTTAGACAGTGTTGTTGTAAAATTCTTTTTAAAAAAAAAATTCTAGTGTAGTTGACATACAGTGTTATAGTAGTTTCAGGTGTACCATATAGTGATTCAACAATTCTATACTTACTCAATGCTCATCACAATAAGTGTACTCTTAATCCCCATCACCTATTTCCCCTATCTCCTGGCCCATCTACCCTCTGGTAACCATTAGTTTGTTCACTATATTTAAGAGTCTGGGTTTTTGTTTGTCTCTTTTTTTTTGTTTTGTTTTGTTTCTTAAATTCCACATATGAGTGAAAGCATACGGTATTTGTCTTTCTCTGACTGACTTATTTCATTTAGCATTATACACTCTAGATCCATCTTTGTTGTGCAAATGGCAAGACTTCATTCTTTTTTATGGCTGAATAATATTCCATTGTGCATGTACAATACATCTTCTTTATCCATTCATCTATTTATAGACAATTGGGTTGCTGCCATATTTTGGCTATTGTAAATAATGCTGCAGTAAGCACAGGGGGCATATATCCCTTCAAGATAGTGTTTTCATTTTCTTTGCGTAAGTACTCAATAGTTGAATTACTGGATCATATGGTAATTCTATTTTTAATTTTTTGAATAACCTTCATACTATTTTCTATAGTAACAACACCAGTTTGCATTCCCACCAGCAGTTCCTTTTCCTCCACATCCCTGCCAACACTTGTTTCTTGTGTTTTTTATTTATTTTTATAAGTGTTTTTGACATATACATCTCAGAAAGGCTGAAAATTACTCCTGACTATACGTTATTTTCAACCTGAGAAAAATTTGGTAGCAGTCATCAAGAATCTAAAGAGAGGGCAACCCCAGTGGCATGGCAGTTTTGTGCCACCTGCAGCCTGGGTTGTGATCATGGAGACGCGGGATCAAGTCCCACGTTGGGCTCCCTGCATGGAGCCTGCTTCTCCCTCTGCCTGTGTCTCTGCCTCTGTGTGTGTGTGTCTCTATGAGTAAATAAATAAAATCTTTTTAAAAAATTCTAAAAAAAAAAAAAAAAGAATGTTTGGAAAATGGACAAACTCACTTTTGGCATTGGAGTCTTTCAATTTAAAGAGTATATAGGTCAACTACTAGCACCTATAATTTAAAAATAAGTTAAGCTTCAAAGAGTATAATCAAGTAATTAATTTTTAAAAAGTAATATGAATAGTTAAAAGCTTTTTTCATTTTTTTGCTGATAAAATAAATGCAAGAGTAATGAGATTTTTCACTGACCAGTTTGGCAAAAATTATTATCCAAATAATTGGGATATGGGAAATGTTGTAGAAAAACAGGCTGTCTTGTACACAAAAACAAGTACTGCTGCATGGAAGGGAAGAAGTTTCTTAAAGGATAGCTTGGAAATAAGTGTCAAAGTTTTAAATGTGAATAACCCATTGGCCCAGCAATTATATCTGAGGGAATGTATCCATACGAAATTATTGAATGTGTGTTCAAAGATATATTTTCAAGGATATTAATGGATGGGCCACTTATAAAATCAAATATTTTCAAATAATACTAATATCTACTAGTCAGAATTAATGAACTCAGTTGACATATATCCATAAAATAAAAAGAGGTGACATTTATTGAGTACTCACTATTTGCTTGCCACTGTCCTAAGTTCACTATATGAACTAATTTAATTTTCACAATAATTATTTGCATAGATAGTATTATTATCTAATTTTAAAGATGAGTAAAGTGAGGCACAAGGAGGTCAAATAACTTCCCCAAGGTTATGCATCTGCCAAGTGAAAGAGTTGGGGTGACACCCAGGCAGTCTGGCATGAGTATGTAGAATATAACACAGTAAGTATATGGAAAGGGGACAAGGATATATTTAGTAGAGGAAAGTAGAGTTCAGAAGACTCTAGTATGATTACAGGAAGAATAGAGTGGAGGAAGGAAGAATATACATAGAATACTTAGAAAAAAATTTTAAGAGTTCATACTAAATATATTAAGGGTTACTTTTAGGTGACTTCCACTTTCTTCTTTATAATTACTTACAATCTGAGATTCTGTTTAATAAAGTTGTATTTTTTTTTTTTTTTTTTACAATTAAAAGGTATCTTTTAAAAATCAGCCAACCTTTAGCCTTAAGTTGTTTTGACCAATTTTGAGGCATTCCTTTTTGGCTCAATTGTTATTGGCTTTCCCTGCTAATATTTCCTACAAGCCATTACCTTCTTAAATTTCAGTTATTCAATAGTTTAATCTTGGTTTCATATCTATATTTTAATAAAACCCCACATAACTATCTTGTGAGTTGTAATTAAGGAGGTTATAGGGATAAAAAGATATCTGAAATGATTATAATAGACATGGTTACTTGGCTGACCATATAGTCATTGATAGGATCTCCACTCTACAAATTGGAGAAGCTGGAAACTCTCTTTCACAACCACCCCTGGACCTAGAGTTGGCCACGGGACACAAGAGACCAAAGGGGCTGGCTACTTTATGAGCTTCTGCAGAATACTTTCTTTTCCTGGTAGAAAGATGAAACCTAAGATAGCTGCTTTTCTCTCCCTCAAGCTTACAGCCAGTTGTGAGGGTATGATTTTTGAAGGTATAGCAGCCATTTTGTGAACTTGAGTTTACAAAAGTGAGAGCAAAATCAAGAGATGCTCTGACCCTAACATGTGGTGCTGCTGAACCAAAGACAGCTTAAGCTTACCTTTAGACTACTTGTTTTGTGAGAAAAAGAAAACCTTATTTGTTTAAGACACTGTGAACTCTTTTTATTACTTGCAGCCAAGCATAGTCTCAATGGACACAGTACTTAAAATGCTCAGGTATTATTTTTTATTGCACTTAAACATGTTTTACATCTTACCTTGTGTAGAAATACTGTTTGAATCATTTTCATGGAATCCTAGATGACTAAAAATAGAACTAAAATTAAAACTTAATTAGAACTAGAGTTCATTTGATTAAATCATTTCTTTTTACGTACAAAAAATATTTAAGGAGAATAAGTGATTAGCACAAGTTTTTATGACTAGTGGTTACTTTCTTTTATAAACATTTTTAGAACTTTGTATGGTGACATCTTTAGGTGGCTATTTCTGTTTACTACAAGTCATAAGTCAAAAGGTATATGAAGTACAAGATGAGAAGACTATGAACAACCTACAGCATCTCAGTAGATAAACTGCCTGACAAGAAGTATGTCTGCTCCATACCCTGAGCATGGGAACTGCTGGCTGATGAATTCACAGAAGATACAAATGAAGAATGCATGTCTGGATGTATTGGTAGCTGTTCTTCATCATAAACACTTAAAGAGTCATTTTGTTGCATGATTTTGGTCACTGATAGAGGCCGAGGTGTGTGAGCCTATGGCAGCCAGCATAGCAATGAACTCATTATTTTTGTCTAAAAGGCCAGCTCAGCCTCTGCAAGAACATCTTTTTTTGGGATTTCTGTATCACTCACAGCTAATGAGTCTAGACTTGCCACTTATATTTCCAAAGTGGATTCCAGTCGTATAATATCATTTTAGAGTGAAGCTTAAAAAGGGAGAAGGTTGACATTGAGGATATAATATAGAACCTCATCCACAAGGTATTTATTATAATAATTGCATTTGTACATGATCTTTTCTCATGGCCAAGCCATAAAATGGCCCAAAAATCAGAAGACAGAGCTGTATCCTAAACACTTGTGAGACAGCTCTTAGCTCAAAAGTCACCTCTAATGGGACATTCTCTAATTCTTCAATCTGAGGCAGCCTTACAGCCACTCTAAGATAAAACTCCACTTTAGTTTCTTCTAGGTTCTTATTACCGTCTGACCATTATTTTGTTAGTTTTGTTCCTTGTTCATTGTATCTCTCCCCTCACTAGCGTGTCCTATCAGAGGCAGCCAGACACAGTCTATCTTGTTCACTGTGGCATCTTCAGTGAGGGTGCCAAACCCCAGAGTAGGAGTTCAATAAATTATTATTGAGTGAATGAAAGAGTGACTATGTGCTCTCTCTAATAACTTAGGCTACTTAGTCAAGTTAATAAATTGTCTTTTAAGGGTGAAATGGAAGATGAATTCTCTCTTTTGAGTTTGGTGATGGTATTGATTTGTGTGTTAGCTGAGTATATGCATCTTGGCATGAAGAGTTATGGTATAAATAAGTGGAAATATGTTGGAGTAGTTAGAACTAGCCTATGCCTTAGTTACAATAAATTCATATTTCTGTGTGTCTGTGTATGTGTGTGTTTGTATACATATAGGTTGGTTAGGTTTATATAACTTGCTTTTGACTGAGTGGCCAGTGGTCTGGATTACTGAGAAAAAGATATTTTTTAATTGTGCCAGAATTATACAGATATTTTCACATTTCCACTGCATTGTATGTTAAACATATTTTCACAACCCTCAACTGACTCTGTGTTCTAAGCATGCATGCACATTGGTTCTCCAGTATAGACTCCAATATAAAAAGCACTGAAACTAGACCAGCATTAGGCTCATTTAGGAAGCCTGGACATCTTGACAGGCTGACACTGTGCCCAAGAGAGAGGAGCCAATAGAAAACCCTGACATACCCCACCTACTCTTGGGATGGGAAGCTGTGTAGGATGTGGTATAGCAATAACATCATTCCACTCCAAAAAGCTGCTAATGCTATCAGAAAACTAAATTTTCAGAGCAAGATAAAACATTAATTACAGATATCAAGATTAAAGTTTGCTTTTTCTGAAAATTCCACAGGATCTCTAAGCAACTTGATCTTTGAATTCCCAAGGTACTAAAAAATCTACACAGAAGAGATTGTTGTCTTAATGTTGCAAGAATCTCCAGCTTAACACTGCCAAATAAAAATCTAGCTTAATGGCACAGACTACAAGGAATATTTTTGGGCTTCTTTTAGAGGGCTGACATTTAAAACATGACTTAAGCTGATAATTTAGCTATCAATTCTTCCAAAATTCTATGAGTATACAAGGTGCCCTCCCTGAGCTTCAAGAAATGACTAGGTAATCATCAAAATTGGATTTGGATTCTAGAAAGCCTTTCCATATCCTACTTTTTTAAAGTATTTGCCAATTTGAGAGTGTTTGTCATTTTAAAAAGAAAAGCACTTACCAAAAGAGGAATTGCTGCTGGAAGGCAAAAAAGCTGAGTACTCATATTTGGTATTCACAAGTGTAAAGTCATCTTTTCCTCTCTTTTTGCTCCAGTCCATTAAAACTGATCTCAGAGAATCCTAGAGGACTGAATAAAGATTAAATTACCAATGTCCAGAGTTTGGGAAAAGTTAACAATGCCCAAGCAATATCTGTTTGTTAGAGAGAAAATATTGTTGTTGTGGGTATAGACTCTCAGACCACAGAAACATAAGTGCACAAGAAATGGAATACTCTTCTTCTTCTTCTTTTTTTTTTTTTTTAGCACTGATCCTCATCTCAATGTCAAACCACCATCCTGTTGAATGGCATAAAACATAGTTACTTGTGATAAACTCAGTCTTTCCAGGTTTAAACTTCGTTAAGTTGGGAGTTTCTTTGTCTGTCCTTCTTTCTGGAGTAGTACTAGCATCGTGGCAATTTACAAATACCTCAGGTTCTGGGAAGGATGCAAAGCTAAGCTGCTGCTCTGCTCTGCCTTGAGTAATGTGGTTGGCAGTCTGAATCTCTCTAGGCCTTCAACAGGGCATGCAGCCCTCTACATTTTTCCTCCAGGCAAGGCCACTGCCTCCCAGAAATCCAGGTGGGAAGTAAAGTTAGTACAAGTCTCCTCTGTTATCATATCTGAGCATCTTATCACTTCCTCTTTGCAACAAATATTAGCCCCTTTGCTTAAAGTGCTGCCCCCGCCCCTAGACATCATCTCACTATTTTGCTTTCTTGTTTGATTCTGTCTCTTTTTTCCCATCTCAAAAAGTGTGTTAATTTTGAAAAACTTGACCTTTGTAAAAATTGTAAGACTAATGTAATGAACATCTCTATACCTTTTATCTAAATACACCAATGGTTAAATTTTTGTTTCATTTGCTTTCTCTCTTTCTGTTTACACACACAGAGATATGCATACACTTGTATCCTTGCTCTTAACTGCCTATCTTTTAGGCAATGAGTGCCAGCAAAGGAAAACTGGAAGAAGAAAACTATGCCAGTTAATATTACACTTCAAATTATTATCCTGGCACAATGTTATTACAGAAAAATGGATTTGTGTCTCCCATTAAAGTGAATTTTTCTCCTTGGGGATTTAAAAAAAAAATTTTTTTTTAAGATTTTATTTACTCATTCATGAGAGACACACAGAGAGAGAGGCAGAGACACAGGCAGAGGGAGAAGCAGGCTCCATGCAGGGAGCCCGATGTGGGACTCTATCCCCGGGCTCCAGGATCAGGCCCTGGGCTGAAGGCAGGTGCTAAACCGCTGAGCCACCCAAGGATCCCTCTCCTTGGAGATTTTTTGATAGTGTCCCAGTGTCATCTTGTTCTGCCTCATAGAACTCAGTCTCTGGAGGACAGTGTTCTTCCTTTTCACCTTGCTGTCTCTCTTCTGATTCCCTTCTTAGTGCCATACTATTGTAGTTGATGCCAGAGAACAAATACTTTTAGTTGGCTTCTTGGAGGAACATTTTGGACACTGACTAAATTTAGAAGAACAGTGATGTGGATCAGGTATGAAATCAGTATAGATGAAAATTTGCAGGACCCTGGCAATGAAATGAATTGCTTTCATAAGCCTCCTGTAGCTAAAAGCATCAGTTGCAGCCTCAAGTCAAGTGTAGCAAGTTAAGAGTGTTTGCTTTCTGATTGTCTCTGAAACTGTCTTTTGGTGGATGAGCTCAGTTATTAATTAGAGCTGATAATGAGTGAACTCTAAATCAGTTGCAGGTTTTCAACATGTCAACCTCACTACTTTTGAGAAGCTTATATTACAAAGCCAACAACTCTAAGGCAGTGAACTAATGGCCTTTTGTGCTGTTCTAGGCAGTATTTTACTTGACATCAGGGGGATATTGTGTAAATACTCATTGACTGAAACACAGAAGAGTAATTATTCTTATTCAATGATAACATAAACAATTGAGCTCAGATTCTGGGATTTACTTAACTAACCCTCAGAACATGCTTTGCTGCTATTGAGATGTGCAGGGGATAAAAAATAAAAAACAAAAGAAAAAAAACCCCACTTTTCTTTGAAAGACAAGCCATAGACTAGGAAAGAAAAGTATTCACTAATCACCTATATGATAAAGGAATTATGTCAGAATATACAAGAAACTCTCACGGTTCAATAATAAGAAGACAGGGATCCCTGGGTGGCGCAGTGGTTTAGCGCCTGCCTTTGGCCCAGGGCGCGATCCTGGAGACCCGGGATCGAATCCCATGTTGGGCTCCCGGTGCATGGAGCCTGCTTCTCCCTCTGCCTGTGTCTCTGCCTCTCTCTCTCTCTCTCTCTCTCTCTGTGACTATCATAAATAAATAAAAATTTAAAAAAAAATAATAAGAAGACAGACAACCCAATTAAAAATGAGCAAAAGATACAAACAGATCCTTTGGTAATAAGCAGACCAAAAGGTGCTAAGTAGCATTAGTCATCAGGGGAATGTAAACTATAATGATATTTACCTCATACCAACTAGAATGGATAAAGGTAAAAAGACTGCTAATACCAAGTATTAGCAGCCCAAATGTCTATTAAGATGTGAATATGTTAGTATGTCCATACAATGGAATACTACTCAGAGAAACAATAATAAGACCTGAAGCAATAGGCTGGATAAGTCTCAAAGTAACGGAGTAAAAAAAAAAAATCCAGGTAAAAAAAGAGTACATATTATATTTCTTTCATATGAAACTCTAGAAAATGCAAATTAATCTCTAGAGGCAGAAAACATGCCAGTCAGTGCCTGAAGTTTGGATGGGAAGACGGTGTCTGAAAGGGGATGGACTACACAGGGCCATGAAGGAACTTTGGGAGATGATATATGTGTTTAGTGTCTTAGTTGTAGTGATGGTTTCATAGATGTATGAATAGGTTAAAACTCATCAAACTGTACACCTTAAATATGTGCAGTTTATTGTATGTCAATTATATACCCATAAAGCTGTTTTAAAAAAAGAAAGCATAGATTGGGAGAAAATATTTACAATATGTAAAACTAAAGAAAGACTAATATCCATAATTTTAGAAATGAAGTTTCTATAGCTCAATAAGGAAAAAAGACAACCAATAGGAAAATGGGCAAATATCTTTTATGAGATATATATCTGAACATGGTAGCACAGAAGTAAGTTGGTAGGAGGGAGGTAAATGGAATTAAAGTGTTCTAACATTGAATTTCTTGGGAATTGGCAAAAGTACTTATTTATATTAAATGTACATATGTTAAAGATAAATATTCTAATTTCTAGGAAAACCACTATAAGATAATATAAAAATGCATGACCAACAAGGTAATAGAGAAGGCAAATGTAATGATAAAAAAACTTTTTTTTTTTTTTAATGCTCCCATCCTAAAAGCTCTGAGCTTAGGTTTTTCATACTTAACATACTTCTTCTAGTCCTGGTTCAATGTTCAAACAGGACAAATTTGTAAATTGTTCAGGATTCTTTTGTTTTTTCCTGGTTTGGGGTAAAAGTATGTGTGTATGTATATTTTATTTTATTTTATTTTATTTTATTTTATTTTATTTTATTTTATTTTATTTTTGCTGCTGCTTATTACTATTATTGCTGTTATATTACTATGACTAATTATCTGCCGTATACTAGAGGGAAAAGAAAAATTTTTTTTTTAATTTTTATTTATTTATGATAGGCACACAGTGAGAGAGAGAGAGAGGCAGAGACACAGGTAGAGGGAGAAGCAGGCTCCATGCACCGGGAGCCTGACGTGGGATTTGATCCTGGGTCTCTAGGATCGCGCCCTGGGCCAAAGGCAGGCACTAAACCACTGCGCCACCCAGGGATCCCGGGAAAAGAAAATTTAATCTGTACTTACCTAAAACCTGGGTAAAATATTTAGCTGAGGAGTCTGAAACTCTTAGTAAAAAATGCATGATTCATGTCTTTTGTGTTTTTATCTGTACTGTCACAGTGTCCTTTGCAAGCAAATAGTTGAGAATTGCAATTTTTGCTTTCAGATTTGTCTCAGGGACAACAATAGAGTCCCATCACATTTACATATGTAGGATACCTAATGCAGGCAACTGACCTTTAACCCCTATAGTTTTCATAGTCCTTTTCCCAATGAGTCATGACTAGGGAATTTCCAGAGTCAGGTGAGAGATTTTAAGTTTGTAGACTTAAATCTACAGTAGCTCTACAATAAATTACCACTGTTTATGAAGTTAGTATTTCTATATATTTATTCACATATTTACTGTTGCTCTTCACTACTTTCTGGATCTCTGTGCTTTAATTAGGGTCATTTCCCTTCCCTTTCCCTCCACTATTGTTTATTTGAAAGTGTCTATTTTGCCTTCGTTGTTAAACAATATTTTTTGTTGGACATTGAATTATAAATTGACAGGGTTTTTTTTCAGTGTTTTCCTAATATACTTCCATTGTCTTCTGACTTCCATTGTTTATGTTGAGAAGTCAGTATTAGCGGTGGTGGGGGGGGTCTTCTTAATAATGCATTGTTTGTCTACTTTTTTCCTCTTTTTATTTTGAACAAAGAAAAACTGTAGAGAGTTTGAAAGAATGGTGTGATGAAAATTTATGTATACTTTACCAATATACATCCATTTTTAACATTTTTTACATTTGTTTTCTCTCTCACTCTATTCCCCATATACATACATGAATGCATACATATATACATACACATATATGTTGTTATATATACATGTACATATGTACATATTTACAGACACACACACACACGGACTATCCTCACTGTCCTCACTCAGAGTACCTAAGGCACTCACTCAGAATATCTCACAATATCTGTCCTCACTCAGAAATGCATTGCTCTTAACTGTGGAATCTGGCTGTCCTAATCCTTCTTACCAACAACTCTGTCTACTGTTTTTCATTGAGAGAGTCTCTAAATATTTATGCAAATTATATAAATATTTGAAAAAATTTGAGTGTATTAGTTTTCTATTGCTGCATAGGAAATCACCACAAACTTAAGAGCTTAAAACAACACATATTTATTATTTCACAGTTTCCACGAGGCAGGAGTTCTAGTGTGGTTTAGCCAGGTTGTCTGCTAAGGGTCTCATGAGTCTGAAATTACAGTGTGATAGCTGGGGCTGTGACTTTATCGAAACTCAGGGTCTTCTTTCACACTCACTAGTTGGTAGGATTCAGTTCCTTGTGATTATAGGACTAAAGTCCCCATTTTCTTGGTTGGTAACAGGGGGGACAGCTCTCAGCTCCTTCAGGACATTTTCAGATCCTTGTCACACATTCTCCTCCATGGGAAATTTTGACTTGGCTGTTTGCATTTTCTAAGGCCAACAGGAGAATCTTACTCTTGTCTGCTATGACAGAATCTCATGTGACCTAACACAATTACAGCAGTGACTTTCCCACAGTTACAGTCCCTACCCATATTCATAAGGAGGGAATTACACAGCACAAATATACCAGCAGGCAGGAATCTTGGGGACCATCTTAGAATTCTACCTACTACAGCAATATTTAATGATGTTGAAGAAAATGATGTTTGGAGAACTGCTTGATTCCTGCACAGATTAGATATAAATGAATAGATGAATTAACAAATGAAAATGAAACAGATTAAATTAGCATTTCCAAAGAGAATGATTGGATTATCACAGAACTAAGAGATGCTCCTGAAAAAATTGTTAAATGCCTTAGGTATTTTTACAAAACCATGCTGAGTTTTGAAACTAAGGACATTATATTAGACTCCTAAAACATTTGTTAGAGAAATTTTGTCTCTCTAAACAATCAAAATGTGATTCATTCTTTGTTCTAATAATTAGAAGCAGTTATGATTATAATTGAAATTCTATAAATTATAAAGACAAAACGGGGAGTAATTGCATTTAAAAGATTTTTTTTTAATTTTATGAGATAAATCCAGAATCACTTTTCTCTATGTAATATTGAATTTTGGTCCTTCCTTTTAAATTGATTTACTTTATGTGGCCTTTATCTAGGATCAGTTTCACTTGGGTAGTGAATCTCTGCACTTGAAAAATGCATCATGTTTGGTGGGACTATTCAACTTGCCACATGAAATACAGAAACTATTGCCATCTAGTGGTGTTACCATGCAGTAAAGAAGACTAAACTATCAATATCTATAGGTATTAGCTCAGCTGGTTGGACTACATATGAAACTGTTTATTGAGCATAGTCTTAGTTTTTCACAGGGATGATATTCAAAATTATTTTTAAAAAAGAAGGCATGGGCACTGACCAATCAGAATGAATGTCTTCCATAAACAAATGATGAGGCCATCCTGAAGCATTTCAGTCAGATAGGTAAATACTACTCTGTGTTGGATATTTCATTTCACCCTGGGCCAGTGTCATACTGCATTCCTAAGCCTAGCTAACTTTATAAATGTTTATGCAGGTATCATACTAGCCAAAGGAAAAGAGTGAATTCCCTGTCAAACCATTTAAGAATCCAATGCTTCGTACTCAAGCATTTAAAAAGACTCATGAACCCCACCCCCACCCCCCAACTCCCTCTCCCAGATCACATAAATAATATCCTTTTGGTCAGGATGACATTACAGAAGGGAAAAGTGAATAGGTATAAAGAAGGTGGGACTTTTGTTCAGTTTGAATTCTGGGAGACTGCACCTGGGATACATCAGTCTTAAACTCCAGATGTTAAAAATCAATTAGGTTATTTTTTTTTCTTTAAAGTGGGAGTGGAAAGAGAATGAAATCTATACTTTATAGTTTTGGACATTGTCTTTGTGTGATACTGGCCGCTAAGCAGATCCTTTGACTGGAGGATATTTTCAATGTAATGTTAGACCAAGGCCAGATCTAAGGACTGTGCAAGTCATAGCTCTAAAAGTGAGTGTCTACAGTTTTCTTAATACTAGTCACCGTGCTTGCTTTATCTTAGTCCTGTCCTTGTCTTACACTTGTGACCATAGACTAAGAAGTCCTACTTCCCTTTTCCTTGGAAACTCAGATTGTTAAATCATTGCAGACACACACTTGTTCAGAATTGTTTTCACTGTTTTTATTGCATCTTTACTTAATTAGTTGTCTTCTTACTCTATTTTCAGAAGTATATGCAGTTGACCCTTGAACAATGCAAGGGTTAGAGGTGCTGACCCCTGCACAGTTGAAAATCTGCATATAACCTTGACTCCCTCAAAACTTAACTACAAATAGCCCTACTGTTGAGTAGAAGCCTTACCAATAACATAAACAGTGATTAGCACATATTTTGTATATTTACTGTATATGGTATTCTTAAAACAGGGTAAGCTAGAGAAAAGAAAATGTTATTAAAATCATAATGAAGAGAAAATACATTTACAGTACTTTACTATATTGACACTGTAAATTTACATTACCTGTTTGCAAGATGGATTGTCTATCAGTGCCTACATCAATGTTGTCTTATATGATATAAAACACTGTAGATGTTCTATGTATTACTAACATTAGACATCAAAAATGAAAACATAACATGAAAAATATTTATATACAGGTATAACAATTCATGCATTGGTAACAAAGAAACAGCGATATGAGTGCTTTATGGTGGCCTAGTATAATCAATATGATTGCTTCATGGTAGCCTAGCCAATACACTAATGAATGAATACTTATACAAAGTCTATGGCATTGAGTATTACAGTCATATTCATATTACAGTGTTGGAAACATTGCTAACATGCTTATAAAAAACACCTGTGATGACAGGCTGACGACAGGCTGATACAAAGTTTCTCTAATTAGAAAGAGGGAGGCATACTGTATAGTGATATAATCCTTAGAAAACAAATTTATGAAACAGTAAGAAAACAAACACATTATTAATTTTATATTAAGTATCACTCACCTTGTGTCTGTGTAAGGGTAGGCTATCCATTTCCATACAAGTCTTGTACACAATGTTTTACATGATGAATGATACTTAGGTGATGATGACAATACAAAAATGTCTCTTACAGTTCTTGCTATACAGATGCTAGTTTTTTCACATGAAGACATATGCATACATAATAGGTAAGTTTATTAACTGTATGGCATGATTATTTACTATTCATTAAGTAAAAGTGGATCATCATCAAGATCTTCATCCTTGTCATTTTCATGTTAAGTAAGCTGAGGAGGAGGAGGAAGAGGAGGGGTCCATCTTGCTGCATCCCCAGCAGCAGAGGTAGAAGTGGAAGAGGTAGAAGGGGAAGCAGGGGCAGTAGGCACACTGGGTGTAACTTTAAAGAAATACAAGATAATTTCTGACTCTGTTTTTTTCATTACTCTAAAAATGTTTCTATATAATACCAATTCTTCTGCCATTTGCTTTAGTTTCAGCGCCTGTTTCATAGAAGACTCTATGTTGTAAAAGGAGTCAAAAGGAGTCTTGAATAATCAGAACCCTTCTGCCAGATTGTCTAATGTCAATTTGTTTTCTGGCACTGCTTCTACATCTTCTTCATTGTCTGGAACTGGTTTAGAAGTATTCATCTCCATCAAATTGTCTTCTGTTCATTCCTCTGGTGTGGTGTCTGTTAGCTCTTGAATTTCTCCAAGATCCATATCTTGAAACCCTTCACCTCTCACCTTTTTTGCCATATCCACAATCTCTTTCATGATCTTCTTGATAGATTCTCTTGTAAGTCCTATGAAGTCATGTACAACATCTGGACACAGTTTTCTCTAGCAGGAATTTATTGTTTCAGGCTTTGATGGCTTTCACAGCTTTTTTATAACAGGGATGGCATCTCTAATGGTATAACCTTTCCAGACTTTCATAATCTTCTCCCTATCAGAGTTCTCTTCCATAGCATTGACAATTCTTTCCATGGAGTTTCCATGGACAATTCTTTCCATGGAGTTCTCATGTGTAGTGAGCCTTAAAGGTCCTTATGACACCCTGATCTAGAGGCTGAATTAGAGAATTTGTGTTTAGGGGCAATTAGAATACTTAATTGCTTTCAATGTTGAACTCATGGAGTTCTGGGTGGCCAGGGGCACTATCTAATATCAAAAGAACTTAAAAGACAGTCTTTTACTGATATGGTACTTCCAGACTTCATGGACAAATCATTGATAGAACCAATCCAGGAAAAGGATTCTTATTGTCCAGTCCTTCATGTTATACAATCAAAGACTGGCAGCTGGTATTTTTTCTTTTCAAGGCTTGAGGATTAACCACTTTATAGATAAGGGTAGGTTTGATCATAAATTCAACTGCATTTGCATAAAACAGTACAGTTAGCCTATCCCTTCTGCATTAAATACCTGTGTTCACTGCTCTTCCTCAGTAATAAATGTCCTTTGTGACATTTTTCCCCCAGGATAGGACACGTTTGTCTGCATTAAAAACCTGTTGACACAGATATCCTTTCTCTTCAATGATTTTATTTGGCCTTTGGGAACCTATCTGCTGCCTCTTGATCAGAAGAAATTGATTTTGTTATCTTGACATTTTTTAAGCCAAACCTCTTTCTAAAATTATCAAACCATCCTTTGCTGGCACCATATTTTCCAACTTTAGATCCTTTATCTTCTTTTTGCTTAAAGTTGTCATATAATTATTTTGCTTTTTTTCAAATCATATTAGAGTCTATAGGCATGCCTTCCTTATAGCAATCCTGCACTCATATAAAAGCTGCATTTTCAATACAAGATAAAAAGGTAATTCACAAAAAGTGCAAGGTTTTCGCACCTGCTAGTGTAGCTACAATGACAGCTTTACACATTTCTTTTTCTATTTTTACTGTATCCTTACACTGGATTCATTTATCTTGAAATGGTGAGCAACCACAGCTGCAGATCTCAATCTATGGTACCTATCAAGCAATTCGTCATTTTCTTGTAATGTCATGACTTTTCTCTGCTTCTTGAGAGCACTTCCAGAATCACTAATGGCATTTCATATGGGTCCCCTGGTATTATTCAAAGCTTATGGTATTATACTGAACACAATGAAAAATATGCAAGAACCATGAGAAATCACTTTTTACTGCACTACTCAATTTACCAGAGAGATGTACTGCTCATGCAGAGATGATTAGCATCATATAGCATTTTAAGCAGATACTCAGCACTTGAACTCACCACTATGAAATTCTTATAGTATTGTGGCATGTACTACAATTAACTTTATGCAGTTATGATTTAGTACTGCATTCCTATTTTTGTTTACATTTCTCTTGATTGCAAATGATGCCATATACAGTCTCTGTGTGTATTCTGATAAATTTTAACTTTTTTAAAAATTTTAACTTTTAATAATAAATTTGTGTATATTTTATGGTAGTCGGTGATAAAATAGACTAAGATCTCCATATAATTTATGTATTCGTAACATACACAACTTTTTCTTAATTTTTCAATATTTCTAGGACACATAATTCATCTGCAAGTTGTTTCAAATTGTCACAAATCTCAAAAAATTGTACAATATATTTATTGAAGAAGTCCACATGTAAATGGACTCATGCAGTTCAAACCTGTGTTGTTCAGGAGTCAACTGTATTTTTAAAAGTACATAAGTAAAATAAAAATCTATGTTTGTAAAAAAGCTTCTCAAATGCAGCAATATAAAGAGGAAGAAAGCTATCTCCTTTCAGTTCCTCCTGCCATTCAATACAATTCTAGGGATAATTGTTGCTACTGGCTGGTTTTTCCACACTTTCTGCTATGCTTTTATATACATACATATACACGTTTGCTTATATACACTTAAATAATTAATAGAATCATTCTTCACTTACTGTTCTGCGACCTTTTTTCATTTCACAGTGTATTTTGCAGAGTTTTATGGTAGAAGCTACAGCTAGATTCTATTTTTAAATACTACATAATTGTGTGTTCAAAATAAGAATCATGCTAACATGTACTGAGTACCTGTTATGTGCCAGATAATGTTCTGACTCTTTAGAGAGGCATCTCATTTAACTCTCACAATAGCGCTACAGACAAAGAAATTTTGTCTTCTTTTTAGCATTGAGGAAGACTGAGTCACTGAAAAGCTAAGCAATTTGGCCAAGGGCTCATAGCTGGTAAGCAGTGAAGCTGAAATGTAAGCCCAAGCATTTTGGTTCTGAAGACTTTGTTCTAACCACTATACTCTGATCTGTGTGTGTGTGTGTGTGTGTGTGTGTGTGTGTGATTATTTAGCACCTTCCTATTCTTGGACATTTAGACTTTGCTCCAATTTTAGAATATTATAGGTAATATTGCATTGGAAAATCTCTGTTTCTGTGTCTTTGTGTGCACGTACAAATATTTCTGTGGGATAGAGCCTTAAAAATGTACTCTCTGGGTCAAAAGGCATGCATACTTTAAAGTGTGATAGTTCTAATAAAAGAAGACCTGGGCTTGAGTGCTCAGACATTTCTCAAATCCTGTAGTTGTACCTCTCATAACTTGCTTTGAATTTGGTTTTGGTTATGGTCAATAATAAGCCAAAACCAAATTCAAAGCAAGTTATGAGAGGTACATCTATAGGATTTGAGAAATGTCTGAGCACTTCAAGCCCAGTTTATTCCTTCTCATCTTTTGCTTCATAGACCCTCCAGAAGTCCTCCTACAATCTGTCTCTAAGGAGAAATTGCCCAGTCCACATGTTGTTCTGTCCCCAAATTATTGTTTATTTCATTTGCATTTGGCTTGTCTCATAATGATGCAATTAGCATGCGGAGGAGGTCCCATTGCCCAGAGGATTGTGAGTGGGGACCAGAGTTCCATCTCACTGGGACCTCCTTAGGTCTTTTTGGTTGGTTGGACTCTTAACAGGGCTCTTGGTTATGCTTATTCTTGTGGTCACAAGAATATAAACATCTTCTCTGACTTTATTTAAAGGTCTCATTAGCCTATTTTCTTTTCTTCTAAGTTTTCTAATTTAACTCTTTACTTTTACTTATCTTTCTACCTTTCTCTTCTCCATTATAGAATATTCACTTTCTGGAGAATATTGAATACTCAACATAGATATCATTTGTCCAAGATTTCACATTTATATTGTCTCATTTAGATGGGTGTTTTAACTGACTCTAGAGAGATGGAATTTCCAAGTAGTCAAATATCTTTGCCTTGATTTACTGAAAATGCAAGCAAGTGTTCATATTTGAGTGCCCTGGGCATAGACTAATCAGGCGCTATGATCTAGAGACTATGAAATCTTTTAACATGAACCTTTCTTTCTTGGGAACTACCTGAGAGGTCCCCACCTGGATAAGCACAGAAGGACATTTTCTAAGTGTCCAACTCTATGAAAATTTTTAGAGAAGACAGAGAAGCTGTGCTTGTTGGTGGAATGGTTTTCTGATTTCCTGAAAAATACTATCTTTCTGCTTATACCTTAAAATTATCTATGTTCCATTGGTTAATAAATAATGTATGTTGACTAATTGAATTTAAATTAAAAAATAAAATTTGATATGGTAATTCATTTCTTGTATTTTAGGTAAATTTATAGAAGAAGTCTAAACCAGGTATCTGAGAGAAATTCAGTTATAAGCCTCTTCATTTTTATGTATGCCATACAACTCCCTAAGTCAAATACATCTTTTTATTTCAAATATCCATTGCCTGGTTGAGTAATGGCATTTCTCACCTCTGTGAAGATAGAAATTAATACGAAAGTCTTATCACTGAATTAAAGTCAATTCCGGGGAGGAGGGGCAAGATGGCAGAAGAGTAGGGTTCCCAAATCACCTGTGCCCACCAAATTACCTAGATAACCTTCAAATCATTCTGAAAATCTATGAATTCGGCCTGAGATTTAAAGAGAGACCAGCTGGAATGCTACAGTGAGAAGAGTTCGCGCTTCTATCAAGGTAGGAAGACGGGGGGCGGGGCGGGAGGGGAATAAAGAAACAAAAGGCATCCAAGGGGAAGGGACCCCGCGAAGAGCCTGGCTAAGGCCGGGGGGAGTGTCCCCAGGACAGGAGAGCTCTGTCCCAGAGAAGCAGGAGCTGCACCAATCTTCCCCGGGCAGAAAGACGCTTACAGGGAGTTAGAGCAGGACCCAGGAGGGCGGGGATGCCCTCAGGCTCCCTGGGACACTAACACAGCAACTGCACCCCGGGGAGAGTGCACCAAGCTCCCCTAAAGGGCTACAGCACGCGCACACATTGACCCGGGAGCAGCTCAGAGGAGCTCGGGCAGCGGCTCCGCGGAGGGGGCTGCGCGGCCAGGAGCGCAAATCCAACAGCGCAGGCCGGGAGCACTGGGCGCCGGGACACAGCCCAGGATCCGTCCTCCCCCCAGGACAGGCAGAGGCCAGGAGGACCCAGGACCGCAAGGACGCTCCTGCCCCGAGCTGAGCAGATCAGCGGCCCGCCCCAGAGCCTGCAGACGGAGAGCTCTGGAGTTCCTGCGGGGGCTGAATCCAGGGCTCCAGAGCTGGCCTCGCCACTGCGGTTGTCCCTCCTGGGGCCTCACAGGGTAAACAACCCCCACTGAGCCCTGCACCAGGCAGGGGGCAGAGCTGCTCCCCCAAGTGCTAAAACCTGAAAATCAGCACAACAGGCCCCTCCCCCAGAAGACCAGCGAGACAGACAAGTTCCAGGGGAAGTCAAGGGATTTAAGTACACAGAATCAGAAGATACTCCCCCGTGTTTTTTTTTTTTTTCTTTTTGATTTCTGTTTGCTTCCCCCACCCTTTTTTTCCCTTTCTTTTTCTTTCTCTTTTTCTTCTCTCTTTCTTCCTTTTTTCTTTTTTCTTTTTCTCTTTTCTTTCCTTCTTTCTCTCCTCTCTTTTTCTCCTTTTCCCAATACAACTTGCTTTTGGCCACTCTGCACTGAGCAAAATGACTAGAAGGAAAACCTCACCTCAAAAGAAAGAATCAGAAACAGTCCTCTCTCCCACAGAGTTACAAAATCTGGATTACAATTCAATGTCAGAAAGCCAATTCAGAAGCACTATTATAAAGCTACTGGTGGCTCTAGAAAAAAGCATAAGGGACTCAAGAGACTTCATGACTGCAGAATTTAGAGCTAATCAGGCAGAAATTAAAAATCAATTGAATGAGATGCAATCCAAACTAGAAGTCCTAACGATGGTTAATGAGGTGGAAGAACGAGTGAGTGACATAGAGGACAAGTTGATGGCAAAGAGGGAAACTGAGGAAAAAAGAGATAAACAATTAAAAGACCGTGAAGATAGATTAAGGGAAATAAACGACAGCCTGAGGAAGAAAAACCTACGTTTAATTGGGGTTCCCGAGGGCGCCGAAAGGGACAGAGGGCCAGAATATGTATTTGAACAAATAATAGCTGAAAACTTTCCTAATCTGGGAAGGGAAACAGGCATTCAGATCCAGGAAATAGAGAGATTCCCCCCCTGAAATCAATAAAAACCGTTCAACACCTCGACATTTAATTGTGAAGCTTGCAAATTCCAAAGATAAAGAGAAGATCCTTAAAGCAGCAAGAGACAAGACATCCCTGACTTTTATGGGGAGGAGTATTAGGGTAACAGCAGACCTCTCCACAGAGACCTGGCAGGCCAGAAAGGGCTGGCAGGATATATTCAGGGTCCTAAATGAGAAGAACATGCAACCAAGAATACTTTATCCAGCAAGGCTCTCATTCAAAATGAAAGGAGAGATAAAGAGCTTCCAAGACAGGCAGGAACTGAAAGAATATGTGACCTCCAAACCAGCTCTGCAAGAAATTTTAAGGGGGACTCTTAAAATTCCCCTTTAAGAAGTTCAGTTGAACAATCTACAAAAACAAGGACTGAATAGATATCATGATGACACTAAACTCATATCTGTCAATAGTAACTCTGGACGTGAATGGGCTTAATGACCCCATCAAAAGGCGCAGGGTTTCAGACTGGATAAAAAAGCAGGACCCATCTATTTGCTGTCTACAAGAGACTCATTTTAGACAGAAGGACACCTACAGCCTGAAAATAAAAGGTTGGAGAACCATTTACCATTCGAATGGTCCTCAAAAGAAAGCAGGGGTAGCCATCCTTATATCAGATAAACTAAAATTTACCCCGAAGTCTGTAGTGAGAGATGAAGAGGGACACTATATCATACTTAAAGGATCTATCCAACAAGAGGACTTAACAATCCTCAATATATATGCCCCGAATGTGGGAGCTGCCAAATATATCAATCAATTAATAACCAAAGTGAAGAAATACTTAGATAATAATACACTTATACTTGGTGACTTCAATCTAGGTCTTTCTACCCTCGATAGGTCTTCTAAGCACAACATCTCCAAAGAAACGAGAGCTTTAAATGATACACTGGACCAGATGGATGTCACAGATATCTACAGAACTTTACATCCAAACTCAGCTGAATACACATTCTTCTCAAGTGCACATGGAACTTTCTCCAGAATAGACCACATATTGGGTCACAAATCGGGTCTGAACCGATACCAAAAGATTGGGATTGTCCCCTGCATATTCTCAGACCATAATGCCTTGAAATTAGAACTAAATCACAACAAGAAGTTTGGAAGGACTTCAAACACGTGGAGGTTAAGGACCATCCTGCTAAAAGATGAAAGGGTCAACCAGGAAATTAAGGAAGAATTAAAAAGATTCATGGAAACTAATGAGAATGAAGATACGACCGTTCAAAATCTTTGGGATGCAGCAAAAGCAGTCCTAAGGGGGAAATACATCGCAATACAAGCATCCATTCAAAAACTGGAAAGAACTCAAATACAGAAGCTAACCTTACACATAAAGGAGCTAGAGAAAAAACAGCAAATAGATCCTACACCCAGCAGAAGAAGAGAGTTAATAAAGATTCAAGCAGAACTCAACGAAATCGAGACCAGAAGAACTGTGGAACAGATCAACAGAACCAGGAGTTGGTTCTTTGAAAGAATTAATAATATAGATAAACCATTAGCCAGCCTTATTAAAAAGAAGAGAGAGAAGACTCAAATTAATAAAATCATGAATGAGAAAGGAGAGATCACTACCAACACCAAGGAAATACAAACGATTTTAAAAACATATTATGAACAGCTATACGCCAATAAATTAGGCAATCTAGAAGAAATGGATGCATTCCTGGAAAGCCACAAACTACCAAAACTGGAACAGGAAGAAATAGAAAACCTGAACAGGCCAATAACCAGGGAGGAAATTGAAGCAGTCATCAAAAACCTCCCAAGACACAAAAGTCCAGGGCCAGATGGCTTCCCAGGGGAATTCTATCAAACGTTTAAAGAAGAAACTATACCTATTCTCCTAAAGCTGTTTGGAAAGATAGAAAGAGATGGAGTACTTCCAAATTCGTTCTATGAGGCCAGCATCACCTTAATTCCAAAACCAGACAAAGACCCCACCAAAAAGGAGAATTACAGACCAATATCCCTGATGAACATGGATGCAAAAATTCTCAACAAGATACTAGCCAATAGGATCCAACAGTACATTAAGAAAATTATTCACCAAAAAAAAAAAAAAAATTATTCACCATGACCAAGTAGGATTTATCCCCAGGACACAAGGCTGGTTCAACACTCATAAAACAATATGATTCATCATATCAGCAAGAGAAAAACCAAGAACCATATGATCCTCTCCTTAGATGCAGAGAAAGCATTTGACAAAATACAGCATCCATTCCTGATCAAAACTCTTCAGAGTGTAGGGATAGAGGGAACATTCCTCAACATCTTAGAAGCCATCTACGAAAAGCCCACAGCAAATATCATTCTCAATGGGGAAGCACTGGGAGCCTTTCCCCTAAGATCAGGAACAAGACAGGATGTCCCCTCTCACCACTGCTATTCAACATAGTACTGGAAGTCCTAGCCTCAGCAATCAGACAACAAAAAGACATTAAAGGCATTCAAATTGGCAAAGAAGAAGTCAAACTCTCCCTCTTCGCCGATGACATGATACTCTACATAGAAAACCCAAAAGCAGAAAAAAAAAAAAAAGAAAAGAAAAGAAAAGAAAACCCAAAAGCCTCCACCCCAAGATTGCTAGAACTCATACAGCAATTTGGTAGCATGGCAGGATACAAAATCAATGCCCAGAAATCAGTGGCATTTCTATACACTAACAATGAGACTGAAGAAAGAGAAATTAAGGAGTCAATCCCATTTACAATTGCACCCAAAAGCATAAGATACCTAGGAATAAACCTAACCAAAGAGGTAAAGGATCTATACCCTCAAAACTATAGAACACTTCTGAAAGAAATTGAGGAAGACACAAAGAGATGGAAAAATATTCCATGCTCATGGATTGGCAGAATTAATATTGTGAAAATGTCAATGTTACCCAGGGCAATATACACGTTTAATGCAATCCCTATCAAAATACCATGGAGTTTCTTCAGAGAGTTAGAACAAATTATTTTTTTAAAGATTTATTTATTCATTTATGATAGAGAGAGAGAGAGGCAGAGACACAGGGAGAGGGAGAAGCAGGCTCCATGCCGGGAGCCCAACGTGGGACTCGGTCCCGGGACTCCAGGATCACGACCTGGGCCAATGGCAGGTGCTAAACCACTGAGCCACCCAGGGATTGCCCAGCAAATTATTTTAAGATTTGTGTGGAATCAGAAAAGACCCCAAATAGCCAGGGGAATTTTATAAAAGAAAACCATATCTGGGGCATCACAATGCCAGATTCAGGTTGTACTACAAAGCTGTGGTCATCAAGACAGTGTGGTACTGGCACAAAAACAGACACATAGATCAGTGGAACAGAATAGAGAACTCAGAAGTGGACCCTGAACTTTATGGTCAACTAATATTCGATAAAGGAGGAAAGACTATCCATTGGAAGAAAGACAGTCTCTTCAATAAATGGTGCTGGGAAAATTGGAAATCCACAGGCAGAAGAATGAAACTAGACCACTCTCTTGCACCATACACAAAGATAAACTCAAAATGGATGAAAGATCTAAATGTGAGACAAGATTCCACCAAAATCCTAGAGGAGAACACAGGCAACACCCTTTTTGAACTCAGCCACAGTAACTTCTTGCAAGATACATCCAGGAAGGCAAAAGAAACAAAAGCAAAAATGAACTATTGGGACTTCATCAAGATAAGAAGCTTTTGCACAGCAAAGGATACAGTCAACAAAACTAAAAGACAACCTACAGAATGGGAGAAGATATTTGCAAATGACCTATCAGATAAAGGGCTAGTTTCCAAGATCTATACTCAACACCAAAGAAACAAACAATCCAATCATGAAATGGGCAAAAGACATGAAGAGAAATCTCACAGAGGAAGACATAGACATGGCCAACATGCACATGAGAAAATGCTCTGCATCACTTGCCATCAGGGAAATACAAATCAAAACCACAATGAGATACCACCTCACACCAGTGAGAATGGGGAAAATTAACAAGGCAGGAAACCACAAATGTTGGAGAGGATGCGGAGAAAAGGGAACCCTCTTACACTGTTGGTGGGAATGTGAAATGGTGCAGCCACTCTGGAAAACTGTGTGGAGGTTCTTCAAAGAGTTAAAAATAGATCTGCCCTATGACCCAGCAATTGCACTGCTGGGGATTTACCCCAAAGATACAGATGCAATGAAACGCCGGGACACCTGCACCCCGATGTTTCTAGCAGCAATGTCCACAATAGCCAAACTGTGGAAGGAGCCTCGGTGTCCATCGAAAGATGAATGGATAAAGAAGATGTGGTTTATGTATACAATGGAATATTACTCAGCCATTAGAAACGACCATTTGCTTCAACGTGGATGGAACTGGAGGGTATTATGCTGAGTGAAGTAAGTCAATTGGAGAAGGACAAACATTATATGTTCTCATTCATTTGGGGAATATAAATAATAGTGAAAGGGAGTATAAGGGAAGGGAGAAGAAATGTGTGGGAAATATTAGAAAGGGAGACAGAACGTAAAGACTGCTAACTCTGGGAAACGAACGAGGGGTGGTAGAAGGGGAGGAGGGCGGGGGGTGGGAGTGAATGGGTGACGGGCACTGGGGGTTATTCTGTATGTTAGTAAATTGAACACCAATAAAAAATAAATTAAAAAAAATACCCACCATTTGCTTCAACGTGGATGGAACTGGAGGGTATTATGCTGAGTGAAGTAAGTCAATTGGAGAAGGGCAAACATTATATGTTCTCATTCATTTGGGGAATATAAATAATAGTGAAAGGGAATATAAGGGAAGGGAGAAGAAGTGTGGGAAATATCAGAAAGGGAGACGGAACATAAAGACTCCTAACGGGATCCCTGGGTGGCGCAGTGGTTTAGCGCCTGCCTTTGGCCCAGGGCGCGATCCTGGAGACCCGGGATCGAATCCCACATCAGGCTCCCGGTGCATGGAGCCTGCTTCTCCCTCTGCCTGTGTCTCTGCCTCTCTCTCTCTCTCTGTGTGACTATCATAAATAAATGAAAAAAAAAATTTAAAAAAAAAAAAAAAAAACGACTCCTAACTCTGGGAAACAAACTGGGGGTGGTGGGGGGGAGGAGGGCGGAGGGTGGGGGTGAATGGGTGATGAGCACTGAGGGGGGCACTTGACAGGATGAGCACTGGGTGTTATTCTGTAAGTTGGCAAATTGAACACCAATAAAAAATAAATTTATTATTAAAAAAATAAATTCTGAAATGCAAACAAGAAGAAACCAATAAAGAGGCAGATCACTGTGGTGATGCTGAAATAAATAAATAAATAAATAAAGTCAATTCCTGAAAGATGACTTCAGGAAGTCTCTTTCCAGGTTCTTGTGAGTCTCTCCCTGGAAATCCTTCCCCTCGCATGAAAGCTCAAGGGACCAGAAGGACAGGTCTCCCCACTCTGAAGGGAGACTCTGCCAGTAAGCTGTGCAGTAAATTGAGCCACAGTTAGAAGCAAACCATCAGTGGAGCTGGAATTAACAGAATCGAAAGTGTCTTCTGAAGATTGTGTCTGCTGTTAGCAGTCGTTCTGCCATTGCATAGAATAAGCCACAAAAGTATTTTGAGTTCTGGAGTGTTTCTCAGTTTACTCTCATCTCTTGTAGCCTCTTTCTTTGATAGGAGAATGCCCAAAGTTAAGTAAATAAAACAATAAACTAGAGGGGGTCAGTGAACATTCCAGCATTTATTGATTAGATTTGAAACACATAGTCTGTTTCCTATTAAAATGTAATGTCCTAGAAAAAGTTTTTGGAAAAACCCCACTAGAAAAAATACTAAGAACTTTCTATCTTTCTTGAAATATCTACTATATTCTCTTTTGGCCAACCAGCCATTGTTAGGCCAGATAGATTGAAAAAGGTAAAAAAATGCACATCACCTACATAAATTTCAGACATTGCACCTTATTCTGATAATTAAAACATTATCATTGAGACTGGACTTCAAAATTATTTCCATTTGATTGCTGAGAGATCTGGTTTTCCACAGGAATGAGACAGTGTCCAGTGAAAGGTAAGATCATCATTATCATCACTCTCATTGTTATCATGACAGTGCATTCTCATCTGAGGAACAGAGCATTTTAAGGCTGTAAGCATTTAATTGTCATAGCTTTGCTGTTTCCATGTATTTTTTTTTAAAGACACAGACATTTTTGTAGAAGAAGCTAATCCTACCCATCCTTTTGATGCGATAGGCAAACAAACTTTGTTGGAACTGCTTCCTTTCAGACTGGATAGTCAGAAAAATGTATCCCATTTTCTTGTGGGATATGGTTACATGGGAAGAAGCTGCAACAAATCTCTTACCATATATTAACATCATGAGCTATACTAATCATATTCATAACTCACTATTAGTATCCTGCTCCCAAATTAAGCTGAATAAAAGAGGTGTCTGAATAATTCTAACTATAGCTACTACTGAGATTTCCTTTGAACTCACCAAATAAATACATATTTCATAAAGAAATATGTGAAAATATACATGCTGTATATTTATGAATAAATACATGTTTAAATACATGTATATTTATGAATAAGATATTAAATAGAGAAGGAATTTATCTGAACTGAATTCCTTTAAGATGGAAAACATATCCAAATCCTTGTAAATTCTGAGTTGGTAGTATTTTTCAGGCTAAGATCCATTTAAACAGATAAGAAAATTTCTATTCATAGTTCATTTAAGTATGAGATTTTATGTTGGAGTTACTGTTTCCTTTGATTATTCTATTGAAAGAAAGGAGAGGGATGCCTGGGTGGCTCAGCGGTTGAGCATCTGCCTTTGGCCCACGGTGTGATCCTGGAGTCCCGGGATCAAGTCCCACATTAGGATTCCTGCATGGAGCCTGTTTCTCCCTCTGCCTCTCTCTTTCTCTGTGTCTTTCATGAATAAATAAATAAAATCTTAAAAAAAAAAAAAAAAGAAAGGAGAATTTAAAAGTATGTAGCCACATAAAGTATTTTTATGTTGTTTTTTTCTTGAGGTTTTGTCTATACTAAGTATGAAATTCACTTCCCAAGCCATAAACAAAAATCACCTTCAGCTTCCTACAGTCATTGAGAATAGAGCACAATTCTAAACTTTAGTTTGGGTGCTGCCCTGACATTTTGCTGATCTCAGGCTTCTTAGTCCCAACTGCTGGCTCAGACTCCTCCTTAAGAAGCCTGATCCCCTGAGACCATTATAAAGAGCCCACCCAACTCTAGGTGTTGCCTCTATCTAAAACCCTTTGCCAGATTGGACACCTTTAGATATTAGTTCAAACCTGGACTTAGGCTGAGTTTTCCATATTCTTTTTGAACCTGAATACTGAACTTCTGGTCTTGGGAGTCAGGTCTAAATCTGGCTAATGGTTAATATTCCCAGTCCTACTTGTCCGTAAGTTTCTTTCCTGCTCATTGGCTCATGTCTTTGGTAGACATCACCAGAATTATGACAGGCATAAACTCAAGAATGTAAAAATGCAAAGAATTTGAATATGAGTTCTCAAATAGGTAGGCAAATCTACTTCAGTAATCTCTCAAAGTAAAACTAACAGTTTTAAGTTTCATCTTTTGTTTAGTATTTTATATATTATGCTCCTTTCTATTTATATTGATACCTGAGAGCTGATTAGATTTCTAGATGCATTAGAGTAAGTGGTTAAGTTATAAACCACTGGATGTCACTCTTAAGCTATGCAAGTATAGCTGTAGTAGAGATTTTTGATTGGAAGTGGATAGTTAGGAGATAGAGCCAGAGATAGAAACCATTTGGGAGGAGCAAGATGGCGGAAGAGTAGGGTCTCCAAATCACCTGTCTCCACCAAACTACCTAGAAAACCTTCAAATTATCCTGAAAATCTATGAATTCGGCCTGAGATTTAAAGAGAGACCAGCTGGAATGCAACAGTGAGAAGAGTTCGCGCATCTATCAAGGTAGGAAGACGGGGAAAAGAAATAAAGAAACAAAGGCCTCCAAGGGGGAGGGGCCCCGCGAGGAGCCGGGCTGAGGCCGGGGCGAGTGTCCCCAGGACAGGAGAGCCCCGTCCCGGAGAAGCAGGAGCTGCACCAACCTTCCCAGGCGGAAAGGGGCTCCAGGGAGGTGGAGCAGGACCCAGGAGGGCGGGGATGCCCTCGGGCTCCCGGGGACAGTAACAGCAACTGCGCGCCCAGGAGAGTGCGCCGAGCTCCCTAAGGGCTGCAGCGCGCACGGCGGGACCCGGCGGGACCGGAGCAGCTGAAGGGGCTCGGGCGGCGGCTCCGCGGAGGGGGCTGCGCGGCCCCGGGAGCAGCTCGGAGGGGCTCGGGCAGAGGAAGAGGCTCCGTGCGGAGGGGGCTGCGCGGTTCCAGGAGCAGCTCGGAGGGGCTCGGGCGGCGGCTCCGCAGACGGGGTTGCGCGGCCCGGGAGCGCGAATCCACCAGCGCAAGCTCCGGAGCACAGGTCGCCGGGACACAGCCCAGGATCCCGCCTCCCCCGGGACAGGCAGAGGCCGGGAGGGCCCAGGACAGCAAGGACGCTCCTGCCCCGAGCTGAGCAGATCAGCGGCCCCGCCCCGGAGCCTCCAGGCCCTGCAGACGGAGAGCTCCGGAGCTGAATCCAGGTTTCCAGAGCTGCCCCGCCACTCGGGCTGTTCCTCCTGCGGCCTCAGGGGGTAAACAACCCCCACTGAGCCCTGCACCAGGCAGGGGCACAGCAGCTCCCCCAACTGCTAACACCTGAAAATCAGCACAACAGGCCCCTCCCCCAGAAGATCAGCTAGACTGACAACTTCCAGGAGAAGCCAAGGGACTTAAAGAACACAGAATCAGAAGATACTCCCCTGTGGTTCTTTTTTTTGTTTGTTTGTTTTTGTTTTGTTTTGCTTTTTGATTTGTTTCCTTCCCCCACCCCCTTTTTTTCTCCTTTCTTTTTCTTTCTCTTTTTCTTCTTTTTTTTTTTCTTTCTCGTTTTTTTTCTTTTCTTCCCTTTTTTTTTTCTCTTTCTCTTTTCTTTCCTTCTTTCTCTCCTCTCTTTTTCTCTTTTTCCCAATACAATTTGCTTTTGGCCACTCTGCACTGAGCAAATGACTAGAAGGAAAACCTCACCTCAAAAGAAAGAATCAGAAACAGTCCTCTCTCCCACAGAGTTACAAAATCTGGATTACAATTCAATGTCAGAAAGCCAATTCAGAAGCACTATTATACAGCTACTGGTGGCTCTAGAAAAAAGTATAAAGGACTCAAGAGACTTCATGACTGCAGAATTTAGAGCTAATCAGGCAGAAATTAAAAATCAATTGAATGAGATGCAATCCAAACTAGAAGTCCTAACGACGAGGGTTAACGAGGTGGAAGAACGAGTGAGTGACATAGAAGACAAGTTGATAGCAAAGAGGGAAACTGAGGAAAAAGAGACAAACAATTAAAAGACCATGAAGATAGATTAAGGGAAATAAACGACAGCCTGAGGAAGAAAAACCTAAGTTTAATTGGGGTTCCCGAGGGCGCCGAAAGGGACAGAGGGCCAGAATATGTATTTGAACAAATTCTAGCTGAAAACTTTCCTAATCTGGGAAGGGAAACAGGCATTCAGATCCAGGAAATAGAGAGATCCCCCCCTAAAATCAATAAAAACCGTTCAACACCTCGACATTTAATTGTGAAGCTTGCAAATTCCAAAGATAAGGAGAAGATCCTTAAAGCAGCAAGAGACAAGAAATCCCTGACTTTTATGGGGAGGAGTATTAGGGTAACAGCAGACCTCTCCACAGAGACCTGGCAGGCCAGAAAGGGCTGGCAGGATATATTCAGGGTCCTAAATGAGAAGAACATGCAACCAAGAATACTTTATCCAGCAAGGCTCTCATTCAAAATGGAAGGAGAGATAAAGAGCTTCCAAGACAGGCAGCAACTAAAAGAATATGTGACCTCCAAACCAGCTCTGCAAGAAATTTTAAGGGGGACTCTTAAAATTCCCCTTTAAGAAGAAGTTCAGTGGAACAGTCCACAAAAACAAAGACTGAATAGATATCATGATGACACTAAACTCATATCTCTCAATAGTAACTCTGAATGTGAACGGGCTTAATGACCCCATCAAAAGGCGCAGGGTTTCAGACTGGATAAAAAAGCAGGACCCATCTATTTGCTGTCTACAAGAGACTCATTTTAGACAGAAGGACACCTACAGCCTGAAAATAAAAGGTTGGAGAACCATGTACCATTCGAATGGTCCTCAAAAGAAAGCAGGGGTAGCCATCCTTATATCAGATAAACTAAAATTTACCCCAAAGACTGTAGTGAGAGATGAAGAGGGACACTATATCATACTTAAAGGATCTATTCAACAAGAGGACTTAACAATCCTCAATATATATGCTCCGAATGTGGGAGCTGCCAAATATATAAATCAATTATTAACCAAAGTGAAGAAATACTTAGATAATAATACACTTATACTTGGTGACTTCAATCTAGCTCTTTCTATACTCGATAGGTCTTCTAAGCAAAACATCTCCAAAGAAACGAGAGCTTTAAATGATACACTGGACCAGATGGATTTCACAGATATCTACAGAACTTTACATCCAAACTCAACCGAATACACATTCTTCTCAAGCGCACATGGAACTTTCTCCAGAATAGACCACATATTGGGTCACAAATCGGGTCTGAACCGATACCAAAAGATTGGGATTGTCCCCTGCATATTCTCAGACCATAATGCCTTGAAATTAGAACTAAATCACAACAAGAAGTTTGGAAGGACCTCAAACACATGGAGGTTAAGGACCATCCTGCTAAAAGATAAAAGGGTCAACCAGGAAATTAAGGAAGAATTAAAAAGATTCATGGAAACTAATGAGAATGAAGATACAACCGTTCAAAATCTTTGGGATGCAGCAAAAGCAGTCCTAAGGGGGAAATACATCGCAATACAAGCATCCATTCAAAAACTGGAAAGAACTCAAATACAAAAGCTAACCTTACACATAAAGGAGCTAGAGAAAAAACAGCAAATAGATCCTACACCCAAGAGAAGAAGGGAGTTAATAAAGATTCGAGCAGAACTCAACGAAATCGAGACCAGAAGAACTGTGGAACAGATCAACAGAACCAGGAGTTGGTTCTTTGAAAGAATTAATAAGATAGACAAACCATTAGCCAGCCTTATTAAAAAGAAGAGAGAGAAGACTCAAATTAATAAAATCATGAATGAGAAAGGAGAGATCACTACCAACACCAAGGAAATACAAACGATTTTAAAAACATATTATGAACAGCTATACGCCAATAAATTAAGCAATCTAGAAGAAATGGACGCATTCCTGGAAAGCCACAAACTACCAAAACTGGAACAGGAAGAAATAGAAAACCTGAACAGGCCAATAACCAGGGAGGAAATTGAAGCAGTCATCAAAAACCTCCCAAGACACAAGAGTCCAGGGCCAGATGGCTTCCCAGGAGAATTTTATCAAACGTTTAAAGAAGAAATCATACCTATTCTCCTAAAGCTGTTTGGAAAGATAGAAAGAGATGGAGTACTTCCAAATTCGTTCTATGAGGCCAGCATCACCTTAATTCCAAAGCCAGACAAAGACCCCGCCAAAAAGGAGAATTACAGACCAATATCCCTGATGAACATGGATGCAAAAATTCTCAACAAGATACTGGCCAATAGGATCCAACAGTACATTAAGAAAATTATTCACCATGACCAAGAAGGATTTATCCCTGGGACACAAGGCTGGTTCAACACCCGTAAAACAATCAATGTGATTGATCATATCAGCAAGAGAAAAACCAAGAACCATATGATCCTCTCATTAGATGCAGAGAAAGCATTTGACAAAATACAGCATCCATTCCTGATCAAAACTCTTCAGAGTGTAGGGATAGAGGGAACATTCCTCGACATCTTAAAAGCCATCTATGAAAAGCCCACAGCAAATATCATTCTCAATGGGGAAGCACTGGGAGCCTTTCCCCTAAGATCAGGAACAAGACAGGGATGTCCACTCTCACCACTGCTATTCAACATAGTACTGGAAGTCCTAGCCTCAGCAATCAGACAACAAAAAGACATTAAAGGCATTCAAATTGGCAAAGAAGAAGTCAAACTCTCCCTCTTCGCCGATGACATGATACTCTACATAGAAAACCCAAAAGTCTCCACCCCAAGATTGCTAGAACTCATACAGCAATTCGGTAGCATGGCAGGATACAAAATCAATGCCCAGAAGTCAGTGGCATTTCTATACACTAACAATGAGACTGAAGAAAGAGAAATTAAGGAGTCAATCCCATTTACAATTGCACCCAAAAGCATAAGATACCTAGGAATAAACCTCACCAAAGATGTAAAGGATCTATACCCTCAAAACTATAGAACACTTCTGAAAGAAATTGAGGAAGACACAAAGAGATGGAAAAATATTCCATGCTCATGGATTGGCAGAATTAATATTGTGAAAATGTCAATGTTACCCAGGGCAATATACACGTTTAATGCAATCCCTATCAAAATACCATGGACTTTCTTCAGAGAGTTAGAACAAATTATTTTAAGATTTGTGTGGAATCAGAAAAGACCCCGAATAGCCAGGGGAATTTTAAAAAAGAAAACCATATCTGGGGGCATCACAATGCCAGATTTCAGGTTGTACTACAAAGCTGTGGTCATCAAGACAGTGTGGTACTGGCACAAAAACAGACACATAGATCAGTGGAACAGAATAGAGAATCCAGAAGTGGACCCTGAACTTTATGGGCAACTAATATTCGATAAAGGAGGAAAGACTATCCATTGGAAGAAAGACAGTCTCTTCAATAAATGGTGCTGGGAAAATTGGACATCCACATGCAGAAGAATGAAACTAGACCACTCTCTTTCACCATACACAAAGATAAACTCAAAATGGATGAAAGATCTAAATGTGAGACAAGATTCCATCAAAATCCTAGAGAAGAACACAGGCAACACCCTTTTTGAACTCGGCCATAGTAACTTCTTGCAAGATACATCCACGAAGGCAAAAGAAACAAAAGCAAAAATGAACTATTGGGACTTCATCAAGATAAGAAGCTTTTGCACAGCAAAGGATACAGTCAACAAAACTCAAAGACAACCTACAGAATGGGAGAAGATATTTGCAAATGACATATCAGATAAAGGGCTAGTTTCCAAGATCTATAAAGAACTTATTAAACTCAACACCAAAGAAACAAACAATCCAATCATGAAATGGGCAAAAGACATGAACAGAAATCTCACAGAGGAAGACATAGACATGGCCAACATGCATATGAGAAAATGCTCTGCATCACTTGCCATCAGGGAAATACAAATGAAAACTACAATGAGATACCACCTCACACCAGTGAGAATGGGGAAAATTAACAAGGCAGGAAACAACAAATGTTGGAGAGGATGCGGAGAAAAGGGAACCCTCTTACACTGTTGGTGGGAATGTGAACTGGTGCAGCCACTCTGGAAAACTGTGTGGAGGTTCCTCAAACAGTTAAAAATATACCTGCCCTACGACCCAGCAATTGCACTGTTGGGGATTTACCCCAAAGATACAAATGCAATGAAACGCCGGGACACCTGCACCCCGATGTTTCTAGCAGCAATGGCCACGATAGCCAAACTGTGGAAGGAGCCTCGGTGTCCAACGAAAGATGAGTGGATAAAGAAGATGTGGTTTATGTATACAATGGAATATTACTCAGCTATTAGAAATGACAAATACCCACCATTTGCTTCAACGTGGATGGAACTGGAGGGTATTATGCTGAGTGAAGTAAGTCAGTCAGAGAAGGACAAACATTATATGTTCTCATTCATTTGGGGAATATAAATAATAGTGAAAGGGAAAATAAGGGAAGGGAGAAGAAATGCGTGGGAAATATCAGAAAGGGAGACAGAACATAAAGACTGCTAACTCTGGGAAACGAACTAGGGGTGGTAGAAGGGGAGGAGGGCGGGGGGTGGGAGTGAATGGGTGACGGGCACTGGGTGTTATTCTGTATGTTAGTAAATTGAACACCAATAAAAAAAAAAAAAAAAAAAATAAAGCAAAAATAGTAGAAATGCAAAAAAAAAAAAAAGAAACCATTTGAACTGTTTGGGTAGGTACATTTACAATGTCAGTGAAGTATGGCAGAGTTTGCCCTTACATTCCTATATATATTCTCTATATTCATTTCTATGTGGCAGTTAAACTGGATTAGCAATCAAAGAAAATTCCCTTAGCACCAAAAATCCAAAAAGACATTCATTTATCTTTTCAATATGTACATTAATCACATGCTATAAGCAGGTTATTGGGCTAATGAACTATAGGATTCCAAGAAAAAGTGAATTGGCATCACGAATACATTTAACTTACTGGAATCCAACTATGTTAAAAGAAAATGAAGGAAAACTCTGCCTTTTATTCCACCCAGTGAATTTATATGTGAGTTATTTTACCTACTGTCTCTCAGCCTCAAGCTCAGGCTCTTACGCTCCACTCTATGACACGGGAGCTAGGACTATGCAAACTGTATTTCCCAGACTTCTTTGCTTGCTGGCCTCAGGTTGAGTTCTACGACTGGAAGTACTGACAGGAGATTAAAAGGTGATAAGAGAGAAAAAGGAATATTCTTTTTGTTTTCAATTCTAGCCAGCTTCTCTCCAGCAGTAGCACTCAAGTAGGAGTCTAGCCTTTAGCTTATTTCGGCATTTCTAGCACCAGTTCTTTTGTGGCCTCTGTAGAGGTACCTGTAGCAATTGTGCCACACTTCCTCTTAGAGCTCTCTATCATAGTCCAAGTAGTAGTCATGTAATGTGCCCCTCAGAGGTCCCAGAACCAGCTGAGTAGTGGCACCTTGGAGGTCTGAACATCTGCTCTATGGAGACACTTTCTCAAGTTCTCAGGTTCTGCTAACATCACTTCTCCTTTCATACGTACGCTTAGCCCTAAGAATGGTAGCTGCTTACTGAGCTACTAATTAATACCAGGGTTCCCTTAGCAACTGATTTTGCTCTTTCAGCCTTCTAAATGTTGTATTAAATCACCTCTGTCTGAAACATCTTGCATGGTTTCTGTTTACTTGAGGCCATTCTGACTACATTGAGCATGAGATGTGAATGTTCTTTTTCCTCATTCACTATCAGATTTTGTGTGTTTCTTATGGTTGACAAGTCTTGTAACACTGAATGAGATTCTAGTGTTTATATTAATAGTTTTATTTCTCAAATAATATGAGCCTTAATAATAAGCCAACTAAAAATACTAGAATGTAAATCTTCTTACAAATAAAGGATATAATGATACACTAGCCTTTTCCAACATCAAAGGAAACTTGATGTTGAACTTAATGAAAACTGGTCATAAAATTGCCCCTAAGAGCAATTTTGAGGATGATTTGATGATACAAAATTTTTGCCTTTCAAGTTGATTTTTAGAAACTGAACTTCTAACGATACATGTCTCCATAGCATAATCTTGCAAAGTTGACTAGGATAATAGTTCTTGCCTTCAGGAGCTTTAAATCTGATAGAAGAAATAGGTATACACAAACAGGAAGAAAATACATGGCAATGTTTGATAGGAACAACATACAAGGACAAACCCATTTGTCACATTAGTAGTCAAACTTCATGAAATAGGTTGAAACAGTAGAAGGAAAACAGGGAACATGATGTACCGTTTCTGCTACAAATTTTATTCACTTCTCTGCTTAGAACAAGAAATTATTATCATTATTACTATTTCAATTTTTAAGACCTGTTTGGAAAAAGATGCTTGCCTAGTCATCAACTTTGCTTAGTGTATAACCTTCTTTTAATGTATTTCAGTGCATTTTATTTTATTTTTCTCAGTGACAGTGGAGAATATATTATTCCTTCTTCAATTTCCCTCAATAATATACTCTTTAAAGGTTTTAAAACACCAGTGTTAATTCTCCATTTTATGCTATCAGAGCTTCTTTTTCATTGTCTACTTTTACCCTTAGAAAACACTTGATTATATTCACTAGTTGCAATTTTTATCATCTCTGATCCTTCTTCATGTCACACTTCTAGAGCCGATGAAATAATCATTGTCCTTTCAGCATAGAACACTAGGTTTACAAAGACAAGAAATCTTCCAGCTCTAGTGCTGGGACCGTCACTCCTTGGATGCTTTTGAACTTCAGTATGTTTCATCCTCATACCAGGTCATTTATCTTTGAAGGTGATGACATACGAGGGTGAGGGATGACCTAATGATGAGGGATGTCTTCACAAGTCATGAAGAAATGGTTTTTGAAGAATAAGGAAAAGATGTGGGAGGGGGATTAGCAGTTAACTCTTTTCTTAACTGTCAAATCTTTGGGAATTCAGCACTTTTTCAAAATATATTTGCATAAAATTCTTCAGGAATTCTTTTAAAGGAGAGCAGCAAAAGGGAAAGATAGAGGTTCAAAGCTGAAAAAAAATGTTTGTTGCTTTTTGTCCTCATGATTTGAGCTTCTTTGAACAGTGTCCTGCCAAATGACTTAGCATGAGGGGTTTTACTCTAGTTTTGAACAGCGATGTGGTGTAGAAAAAGTTTTTTCCTGAAAATGTCCCTCCTATTACTTTGAACTATATCAGAGGACTCTCCACACATAATTCTATGCATTTATCTCCTTTTTTTCTTTTTATGGCAGCTCATTCCAGATGAATATGACAGCTTGAGAGATACTAATACAATAGAAGTGATACACTTATTTAAAACAGGATTTATGCTACTCTAAAACAAAATATGTGTGTAACTATAGCTTTCTGATTAAAACTTTTTACAAATGAAGGATCTAATGAGATACTGATATGCTTTGAATATTGGCCCATGAGATTGTTAGAAGAACTTGGCTGCCTTACAACATTACGTTATAGACACATTTCAGTGTGGGGTAATACAATTCATATACACCTTAATGGGAACCTCCTGGCTCTGACTCACAGCAAGAAAGGAAGCCAAACACTCCAATCTTTAGTACTTGTTCAAGTTCCTGGATTTAAATCTAAAGTCATATTTACTTTGCATTTATTTTCTGAAGTGAATGATATCATGGTGGCCAGGACTCCAGGTATGGAACACTAATGGATAGTTAGGAGATACTTCACCTTTCAAAAAAACAAACTTCAGAAGGTAAGCCAAAAGAGACTATTCTCAAACAGAAAAGACATAAGCAAGAGCCCATAGAGAAAAAGCTAATGGAGGATTTCAACATTATTTAGAAGTCATCTAACCAGGATATTGAAGAATAATGCTAGTTTCCAAAACAGGAAAAAATAATTAATGGAGCTAAATCTTAGCCTGTAGCACATAGACCATAAAACTATAGAAAAGAATTTCAGACTTGCAGTCAATTAATTAAATAACAATTTGAGACCAGCTTTTGATATCATTGAGCTAGACTGGTTGATTTACTAGTCATTCTGCTGTCTTCTAAAATGAAACTGGGAATAAGTTTAATGTTAGATCTGTATAATATGGTTAAATTGCTTTGGGACAATTAAATCAATGTGTTTTACTATCTTCCCAACTGATTGTGTTGAAGGTAACTTGATCCACAGTGATGCAGCAAAAATCTGTTTTTGAGATAGGCCTCCATGGCTGGTTCAACTATGGTTATTTTAGTTGTGAAAACACAGTCTCAATCTCCATGACCTAACCAATACAGGTGGTTAGGCGATTCTCCAAGTACTCTAATTCAGAGAAAACACTGGCTCTTCTGGAAATTACCTGGGTCATTTGACATGTGTTTTGCTTGAACTTATTTAAGAATTTTTCCAATCCTTTTCTTTTGCCAAAGAGACACAACCCTATGATGTCGACATAGATTATAAGCTAGAAATGGAGAATTTTCTTTGCTCAAGGGCTTAAATAGGATTTTTCTGACCTGGCAGGTGCAGTTTCACCTAAAATTAGGAAATATTGTTGATCTAGGTCTGTGTTGCACTGGAAGTATATGGAGTAAAATAACAGAGATCTGTCACTGTTCAAAATCATGATCTAGGATGCAAAAACACTTAGCTTTGCAATCAGACTAACAAATAGGATCCTCCTCACCAGTGGTTTTCAAAAGTTTTTACTAATCATCTTATCCAGTAATCAGGATTCCACTATCTTAGAAAAAGTCAATATTCTAAAGAAGGAGATTTATATGATTAGAGTAGGAAATACAAACTTAAATATCAGGATAAGAAGACTGAATTAAATGCCTGAGTAAAAGTAATATGGTGTGGTGAGGACTATGGCAAATTGGGACACTCATATCTAAAGGTGGCGTTCATTTATTACTCAACTCAGTCAATGGATGCTTGGTACAAATATAGCCCCAGTCATGCCAGACCTTCCATTTTTCAACAAAAGTCAGGAACCTAGACCTTTACATGAAATTTCCCAATGTTTAAACATTGGCAACCTCTTGAAGTTTGTGGAAGCCAATTAGTAAGACCCTCTCGATTCTCCTCTTGAGTTCATTATCAATTGAGAAATGACACAGGAGTAAAACAAATGGAGATCAAGATGTCAGCATTATACTGATAAAGCTGATTGAAGAGCAAGGCTGAAATCTGTAGCCAGATATATTTTCTAATTACCACTCTCCTCAGAAGAAACCTTGGTTATGCAGAACTGCCTCGTAAGGGAACGAGGGATGAAAAAAGAGAGGGTTCATAGTGCTATCAGATTGTTAATAGGATAACTTTACCCAATTAAGAAATGAGGACCAGTGAATGTCAGATATAGCCTCCTACCCACCTAAGAGTGAAATTAGAGGGTTCCTAGAAAGGAAATCCCCCAACACACACTATCACATACACATGAAAATATCAATATAAGGCCAGGGGAATAGTAGAAGTTCCACATAGTAAAACTAGTCCATTTTTAAAATGCTGTGCAGGACAAATACAACTAGACTTAGCCCACAGTTACCAAATTTGCAACCTCTGGTTTGTACTATTTGTCAATTAATGGCAATTTTAAGACTAAAAATTTCAGTAATATTATTATAAGCATAAATGCTAAAAATATTTACTCTTATGAGAATTCAACATATTAAAATACTTTTTAATGATTTTGTATAATAATTTAATAATTGTGTCTTTCTTTCATTGGCTAAGTTTTTCCAACAATGTATGTCATGAAATAGATTTCACTTGATGTCCAACTCTGTACTCTTTATTTTCCTAACCCTATAAAGAAAGCCTGTGTTCAAAGTTCTCAGTTCCACTTCTAACTTCACATTTCTTTCCCACTTACACTGTATTTCATATCTGCTAAGACTCACCTTCTCATTTCTGTCCTTGCCTCACCCTTCTTTTTTTAACATCTGAAGTCATTTTCTTGGTGACTGTTTTAACTACTCTGTGATTCTGGCTTTTCCTCCCCTATCCATTTCCAGCCATGCTCCCTTGAGGTGCTTTGAGTAAACACTCTACTAGATTCAACAACAGAGATCCTTGAACACTGTGTGGTTCTCCCATTACTCACTCCAGACACTTCAACAGGAAATGGCATTCGTAGTTTTTCCATTGTTGGTGGTTCTGGAAATGTTTATTAAATACATTTTGCTGTGAGTGGACCACTGGCCAAGGCAATGATATTTGTCATAACAGGATCAGTCCTTTTCTAATAGTTTGGCACTTTAAATGAGTTTCTTATTCAGCAAAGACAACGAAGTCAACCTTGATGGAAATATCCTGATGTTTCCTCCCTAATATGACTACATCTCAAAAAGTAATTTTAAAATTGAGCTTCTATTTTTTTAAAACCCTCTCTTAGAATCATAATTGTCTAAAAAAAATCTTTTTAATTTCATTGTGGTGATGGTGGTGGTGGTGGTGGTGGTGGTGGTGGTGGTGGTGGTGGTGGTCTGGGGCTTTTTGATATGTAGCCCTCATTCACTGCTTGCTCTTTTCTGTGTTTTTCATTACTCAAGAGCTGTTTTTTACCCACATATCAACATGATGACTCTTGCATATTATCCCTGGAATTTCCCCATTCAGAGCTTTCTTCCACAATTATTCAAGTGAGGTCTAGAGGATCAGAGTGCTTTGAAGGGGGCACTAAACTGGATTATGGAATCCATTCCTGGTGTTGTCCTATTTTTCTCTAAGATAATAACCCTATAAGAGAGATTTACTATCTATTTGGGGATATGGGGGGAAGAAACTTCAACCATGGCTTCTCAGCCTTCTCAGCTATGGACCTTGAACTTCTGCTACTACTAACACAACCCAGTATAGGGAAATTAATCTCAACTCAGGCAGACAGAAGCCCAGAAGACATGGGCTGACCTACCATGAGCTTTGCAATGAGTTAGGCTAAAAGTCATAGGTTACAACTAGGGTGAACCCTAGGCATGTGGCATCCACTAGAACTCAGTTACCAAATGGTTTCCATTTATTGAGTACCTATCATGATTTTGGAACTGCATTGTTTTTCACAGATTATTATTTCTTCTGATTTAATCCTTGCTATATCCATGAGATAGGGATCCTCATAGATGAAGAAACTCAGGCTCAGCATAGTTAAAGACATACACGAGGTCATACATCTAGTTAGTAGGAGAGTTAGAATTTAACTTCGGGTATCTGATCCAATGCCTGTCAAATACTGCCCATTGGCCTGTCCCTACAAATTTTGTTTTTGCCTGGGCATTCTGTCCAGCATTCTAGTTCTCCATTTGGGAATGACAGCATTTACCTTGCTTTGATAAACTGCCCAGGTAGACTTAGAGCTGCCATCAGTGGGGTACCTCTGACTAGATGGTCTGTCTTGATTTGCACACCTTCCCATCCAACAGAAAAAGGGACTTCAATTATCATTATGCTAATTGAAGACTGATGCTCAAGGCCATTCTCTTAACATGAAAATTGTTCCAGGGACTCCAGTTATATTGCAGATTAAGGATATATCCTTACTTGAGACTCTTAAACTTTTCACCATAAGGCCACCTTTTGATCTTTACATCATAAGATGAACCTGATCTGTCAGGCAGACATTTTTAAGCTGATGAATATTGAAAGATATCTTTTGGGGAGGTTCTAACAGTAGAATGTAGTGGTTATACACACAGTCTCTGGGATCTGATTTCTCTGGTTAGTATTTGAACACTACTTTGCTGCTAAGTGACCTTGGGCAGGTTTCTTGACCTCTTTATGTTACAGTTTCCTAATATATAAAAAGAAAAAATAATAACAACTACATAATGGATTTGTTGTTAGGATTAAATAACTCAAAATATATAATGAATTTGTGACAGTGCCTGACCTACAGTAAGTACTCAAAAATCTTAAATCTAATTAATTTTATTAGTGTGGGAGTTTATAGAACTATCTTTATTGTTTACTTTTATTTTATACTGAGTAATTTTTATAAAATGTGCATATGTGTATCATTTATATGGAATTTTTTTCATCTACAAAAGATAAAAATTCAACCCACCTGGTTAATAGATGGAAAAGAAATCACTGACTCTTGTAAATCAAGCTATTTACAGACAAACCAGCTTCCAATATGGCTTTGATCCAAGGCCCAATTGATGTCTCCAGAATTCAGTTTGTCTCTCTACATTTCTCAGCTATGTTGCTACCTTTGTTTCCATTCTTGGTGGCTCTCTTCTTGTGTTTGAAAGATGACTATCATGAGCCTTTGGAGCTGCATGCTTCTATGTTGAAATCCAGTGAAAAAAAGTAAGTATCTTTATCCTAGAATTTCCAGAAAACATTTTAGGGTCTACTCTGATTGGACTAAGTCAGTCTATGTGCTCATCTTTGATTTGATAATTGATGCCATTTTGACCAGGTCCGGTCATTAACCCCATTTTTGAGTTAAGGCTGGAGTCAACTCCACTGGAAGGATATGGAATGAAAGTGGAGGAAATTGAGGAATAGCTTCCAGAAGAAAGATAAAATATTCCAGACAACAAAATAATAGATGTAGATTTTGAGTACTTTGTAACTATGGGGACTCTAGTTATTACAATTCAGTTCTGTTGTGTGTCCAAACCCATTACATTGGATGACTAATCATGTCTAGCATTATATTAAAGACAATACGAATACAATAGAGATAGTGGATCTTCTAAATGAACCAAGCAGACATATGTTAAATATCTAATGCTGAGGTATGAGAGATTTTCACATTTTGATTTCTAAGAATAGAGAAGAGGTCTTAGACTCTTCTTTTTTTCATCGTAACCTCTTCTCTCTACCTGCAAAAGGGGGAATTATGGCTACGTGGGACATTTTGGGTGAAGTCCCTGTACACAGATGATTAAGAAGTTCATTTCCTCTCCTTTGGGGTAGTATCCTAGTTTGGTTCTGTTACATACAGATATGGCTTAGTCATCTCTCTTTGGATGCTTCTTTTCCACTGGATCCTAAGAATTCCCAGTTTAGCTTTAGGTACTGAATATTGTGCACAGATAAGCATTCATACTGGTTGGGCTTTGCTGAGACAGAATAGCCTTTCTGTTGGCTTCTAGTCCATTTTGAGCTAGAGCCAGATTCCTCCCATGGAAATCATATTAGTAAACAGTTGGTTCCATTAAGAGGTTTTAATCAAGTTTGGTTTTCTGGGTGAGATCTGATTCACTTGGTTATATAGGAACTCTCTATAGATTCAATCCTGGCTTGCTTGAATTTTGCTTTGGCATTTGGGGTCAAAGCTCTTATACTTTATCATCTTTGTTTAATAGCTACCTTGTAGACATTATAAAAGAAGTAGTGATATACTCAAGGTAAAAATTCAGGTAGTACTAGGGCCTCTGGCTAAAATACTATCAACATATCTTTATACCACCACTTAATTACACCTAATTATACATCCCAAATCCAACTTTTGAGAACATTTAGATGTAATATTATTGTCTTTAAACTCCAGAATTAAAGGTCCAAGGAATAAATTAAAGGGAAACCAAAGGCATGCTATATTGCTCACAATTTGAAGAATATAGATCAGTAGTCTGAGCTGGGCTGTCAAAACTTTTAGTTAGGAACAAAGGAATCTCGCCCAGAAAACCAAACTTGAGTAAAACCTCTTAATGGAACCAAATGTTTACTAATATTATTTCCATGGGAGGAATCTGGCTCTAGCTCAAAATTTTATTTAGTACAAACTAATCTACTAAGGGGATTTGTTTTCTTAACCTAAAGCCTGAAAATCATTTTTGTGAAGTACATCTCTATATACAGAGTGTTGTGCTCTCCCCTCATTAGGAGAAAGAGTGAAAAATAGCAAATCTTGTCAAATGAGGCAAAGAAAAGAAATTAGACTTTCATTTCTAGGAGAGAAAATAACACTCCAGGGACTGAAATGCCTGCTCTGTATTACTAGGCAGTCTCTAATTGAGCTCTCCTTCAAAAATCCAACATCACGACTTCTGTCTTAGAAATTCTTTCTAATTTAAAGTACTCAACAGTTTAGCATCTGAGAATGTCCCCTTCTGAGCTGTAAGGACTAATGATCAAAAGGAAACCTGTGAGATATAAAGATAGTTAACTTCTTCCATGTGAGTTCAGTGATTTAAAAGAGATTGATATGCCAGGGTTTTTTTAATGACCTCTCCTGCATGTGGCCTCTCTGATTCCCATAACAACACTTTGTTTATACAGATAATTTTCTCTCCAACAGAAGCTCTTATATGCTTTAATAACCTTTTCTCATAAATCAACTCAGTGCACTGTAAAGTTTGATGAGGTACAGGGACTAGGAAGGGTTCCCTCAAGTCTGTCAACTGGGGCTCTGATTGCTCTATTGACCTCTCTTGAACTTCCAAGTGGGCAGATGTTGATGTAGGGACCTGAGGCAGGGATTGACTTGGGAGGGAAGTCATGCCTCAGTGGCCCAGGTGTGAGTGCAAGCTCTGTGAGAAACCGTGTCTGAGAAGATCCTATGTGAAGAAGCCAAAATGTGCATTTGTGTTCATAGTGAGGACATCTTGGAACAGAGATTCTTGAGTTGGGTGTTGGTTATCTCCTTGGAATGCCACACTTTTTACTGACCCAAGCCTTCATTTAGAAAATAAAAATATCTCTATTGGATGATTCAGGTGGATTAGATAGTATTCTTTTGTATCACAAGACAAAAACAGCTCAAATTAGCATAGATACAAAAGAAAAAATAATGGATGGTGTTACTTGGATACCCAAAGTAGGATTTCAGGTACAGTCTGATGCAAAGAGCTTTTTCTTTTTCTCATTTTTTGACTTTGGTGTTCTCAGCCAGGCTTTTTACACATAGTGAGAAAAAAAGCAGTTACCAGCCTCCTTTTCATATCTTGATAACTTAGGATCCAAAGAAAGAGAGGGAGACCTTTCTTTCTCTTGGCATATCTGTATCAAACTTCAGGGATTATGGTGACACTGTGATTGATAATCCAGCAGCCCACGTGGACTCTATATGAATGGGTTTCCTAAAGGTGTAAGAGAAGGAAATGCAAAAATCTACTAAAGTGACCCATCTCTGTTGGCTCTATACTCCTCTTTCCTGTAACTTGCCCTGCCCCCCACCCGACCCCCACATATGCCTGTGTGTATATACAACACACACATACGTACCAAGTATTGTTCACAGTCCTAACTAAAATATTCTGAAAGGAAACCTCATACAAATAAAAATATATGGTATAAGCAACAATTACAGTTCTTGGGGGTGTCATTGTAATACCACAAGAAATTCCCTAGTATCACTTACCAAGTCTGTTTTATATCACAAATACTATGATACATACTAGGCACTATTCTAAGTATTTTACAAATATTAACTTATTTAGTTCTTATAACAACCTTATGAGGTACGTACTGGTGTCATACCTATTTTAGAATTCCCAGATTAGGAAATTGAGGCACAGAATAGCTAAAGCATTTGTACCCAGATAGTAGGAGTCAGAACTAGGATTTGAATCCAGGTAGTCTAGAAAAAGTTCCTTTGAAAAGAACATAAATATATTAAATCCACTATCTCCTGCTCATTAGCCTTTGTCCCATTAAAACTACTTCATTAATGTCTGCTGCATCCTTTGCTTGAACTGCACTTCAGAGTCACCAGTAGGTATATGTCATATGCTCTCCACTGCTGTCTGACCAATCTCCTCACCTAGCATGTACAGCAGGGTTGGCATTGCTTCTGATCCAGACAGATCACAGAGATACTATGCAAAGAATATGACACATAGTGGACTCTTAATATGGATTCATTTCTTCCACCTATACCTAGTTTTATTTTAGCTGACCTTTACTTGGCTATTTTATTTATTTCTTTTTCTTTTCTTGGTTTCAGTCTTTAAAAATAAGAGGATCCTTGTATCCCATTTGAAAGAGCCAACCAACATCTTAAGCTTTGTGCAGAGTCAGAAAAGCTTTGTGTTCTCATAGAACTATAAATGCCTTTCTTCTCTGGATCTGCTGTATCATGGACCATTTATCCAGACAGATAATCCAGCAACTAAAATCACACTCCAGCCCTGAGATCCTCCCAGACTATAATCCTACGATAAAAGACTAAACCATTTTTACTGGGCTGAATAGTATCCCCCCCAAAGTCATGACTATCTGGAATCAGAATGTGACCTTAATTGGAAATAGGGTCTTTGCTGGTGTAATTAGTTAAGATGAGGTCATACTAGATTAGAGGGAGCCCTAAACCAAATGACTGGTGTCCTTATAAGAAGGCAATGTGAAGACCCAGACACACAGAGAGAAGTGGGCCATGTGAAACAGAAGCAGAAATTGAAGTGATGCAGCTACAACCAAGGAATGTCAAGAATCTCTGGCAACCGCCAGAAGCTAGAAAAGTCAAGGAAGGATTCTCTTTAGAGCCCTTAGAGAGGGCATGGCCCTGTTGATGCCTTGATTTCAGACTTCTAGCCTCCACACTGACATTAGAATAAGTTTCTGTTGTTTGAAGCTACCCATTTTGTAGTAATTTGGTATAGCAGCCCCAGGAAACTAATGAACCTTTCTGTTAATTATTTTCTCAAAGCTTCAAGTACTCCCTCCTAGATTCTGCTCTGTGATGCTGGGGCCAGTACTTTGAAGCCATGTTTATGTTTTGCAAGCAGCTCTTTATTAGGATCTGCCAATATGGGCCCTAGAAGGAAGCTTCAGAATTGAAGAGAATGATGGGGCATGCTTCGTCCTGTTTGCTCCTCTTCTGATCTGTGTAAACACAGCAATGCCTCTTTACCCTAGTGTGGGCAATTAATTCCAGTAGCAGCAATTTCCCCCCATCCTCTCAGAAACAGCCTTATTGATCTCCCAAACAAAGAAACTAGTACCAATCTTCTGATTTCCCTACAATAATCATGGGGGTCTCAGGTCCTAGGAGATCCTCCTCTAAGCTTCTAAACTCTAATAATCCTCCTCCTTTTGCTTCCATAGCCCTAGGGGTAACAGCTACAATTAATATCTATGCCATAGTACCCTGTTCTCTTTTTGCTCTTTCAGTTCTTAATACCAACTTAATAAGTCTTTATAATACATTTCACCCTTAAAATAACTAATGTGGTTTCTCTTTCCTAACTGGATTCTGACTGGTGCAGCCTGTAGTCCTTAGCTTAGTAAATTGTTTCATTCCTCCATTTGTTCAAAGTCCCCATGGGAGGCAGACCAGTTAGGAAGATTGGGAGCAGTAACAGTAAGTCCTGACTACAATGGCTTAACCCAAAAGCTTTTCTTTCTTTTTCTAAATGAATACTTTATTTTTTTTAGAGCAGTTTTAGGTTCACAGCAAAACTGAAGGAAGGTACAGAAAGTTCCCATATCCCTCCTGTGTCCTCTCTTACACAGCCTCCCCCATTATCAACATCCCTCACCAGAGTGGGACATTTGTTACAACTGATGAACCTACATTGACACATGGTAATCAACACAAAGTCCATAGTTTACCTCAGGGTTCACTCTTGGTTCTATGTGTTTAGACAAATGTATAATGACATACACCCAACATTATAATATCATATATAGTATTTTCACTGCCCTAAAAATCCTCTGTGCTCTGCCTATTCTTCTACTCACTGCCCCCCCATCCACAACCACTGATCTTTTTTCTGTCCCTATAGTTTTACCTTTTTCAGAATGTCATATAATTGGAATCACACAGTAAGTAGCCTTTTCACTTTGGTTTCTTTCATATAATAATATGCATTTAAATTTCCTCCATGTCTTTTTATGGATTGATAACTCATATATTTTTAGTGCTGAATAATATTCTGTTGCCTGGATATACTACTGTTACTTTATCCATTCACCTACTGAAGATATCTTGGTTTCTTTCAACTTTTATCAATTATGAATAAATATGCTATAAACATCTCTGTCCATCTGTTTGTGTAGACATATGTTCTCAACTCCTTTGGGTAAATACAAAGGAGTACCAAAGACATTTTTTTTTTATGAGGAGATATCCAGAAGCTGACTGTCCCTGTTGGTTAATTCAGTGGCTCAAGGCTATGGTATTATGATGGTGCAAAAGCACTTTCTCTTTCTCACCTCTACCCCTTTGGTGAATTGGTAATGCCAGCTATCATGGTCGGGGATGGCTACAAAAGTTCCAGATCTCACATAAAGAGATGAGGATATGCAGTGGAGAAAAGTAGCATGCTTCCTCCCATATACCTTTTATTAGGGGACTAACATTGGGGAATACATCCATACTCTAGCTGGGATAAGTGTCTAAAGTGAACACCTGCCATTTGTAGCCTCTTATATGAAGGGCAGTCACTACAGCTTCCTTCACTTGACAAACCTCTAATACGAGCCTCATTTTCCCTATCTATCAAGTAGGGATAATTATTCATACAGAGTTTTTGCAAGAACTAAATGAGGCAAAGGGCTAAAATGTTCCTAGTATAATGTGTGGCATTTAGTACATATTTTATAGAAATAGACTGGTTCTTCTATTACCTGACTTCTTGTCCAAGGGGACTGCCTACCCTATACAGCCAGGAAACTGCTTTTGGTTAACTGAGGTGTACCTGGAAAGTCAGAGCTCAAAACTCCTACTGTAGCTCATGGATGTTCCATTTATATGGCGCTTTGTCTTTTTTTGGAGTGCTGTCACCTATGGTATATTATTAGTCACAAAAACTGTGTGAGGAAGGCATTAACACCCACAAATGTGGGGGTTGAAGTGTTAAGGAGGAAAGAGTTAAGATCCCTTCTTTTATCAATATGACTTTTAACTCCAGAGTTGTAGAAACCATTCATCCTTTGAGGATGAATCTGTGTCCACAGAGATTTTGTCAAGAATATCATAGACCCCCATTTTATGGTAACAAGGCTTTCTGCTCAAGTCTCAACCAGTGAATTTTTCTTAAGAGAAAAATATTTCTGCACACAGTTGCAAATGTATTAATCTATAGCCTAAGAACATTGATTTCTATCTCTGAATTTTTATTTTGACTTTCAGTCTCCCCAGCCTTGTTCATTCACACAAAGTACCACTTTGAATCCTTTCTGCTTCTGAGGAATTCACGAGCATATTAAAAGCCTCAAGTAGAAAATGAGACTGTTAGATCTGGGGCAATGCATTCTGAGTAATGGAGGAGGTATGCTGTATTAGGTCCAAGGCAGCCCCCAAGACAGAGAGCTTCTCAGCTTGTTTCCAAGGCCACTTGGGCATTTTCATGCTACAGCCTTGTAGGTTTTGGGAGAATTTCTCCTCTGAAGAATCAGGAATATTCAACCTTCTCTTTTCTTTATTTTTCCTTATTTGCATTACATAATATCTCTCCTGATATGAGCTGTTAAGTGTACAATCTTTTTACCATAATGTATCAGGAAGCAAAGAATATTCAAATTGATTAAGCAAGGGGTAAATTACCAATTCCCTTAATTTCAAATCATCTCTCTGAATCTCGAACCTTGCAAGAGTTCCGTAAGGCACTAGTTTCTTCTCTCTACCTTTCCGATGATAGTGTAGACTTATCTTCTGCAAACCATTGTCTTTCCTTTTTAACCTGGGAGACTGTTGCAATGGAGTGGTTCTCAAATCCCTGTAAAGATATTAGGTTCTGCCACTTAACATCTTGAAGAATTGTTTAGATCCAGTATGTGTGTGTGTGTGTGTGCGCGCGCACATATGCATGAGCATGCTTGCACAGGTGTATGGTGAGTTGGAAGGTAGGCAGTAAATGTCACATTCTTCTCTAGTACAATCAGAAATTCTCATTCCTTTGTTAATCCTCTATAGCAAGAGTTGAAACACTCTCTTGCTATTTTTCATGCCCCCCACCCCACCCCGCCACATGCATCTCTGCAGTTAGTGCTTAAAAAACTGTTATTGTCTAGCTATACTTGGAAGGGAACAGATGTGGCAGGAGGCAAAGGGCCCCAGGTTGTGGAAAGCTTACTCTTTGGTCAGCAGGAAGCTTACTTGTTTACTCTATGGAACTTGGAGCCCAGCCCATTCCCTACAGTAGCTATAGCAAGTGTTATCAAGAAAGAAACTATTGACAAGTAGCAATCAGTCTTGTCTTATGGATGGTAATTGGTATTCTTGTATGTGGTATGGTGGAGTATCTGTTGAGCTGTCAAGCCTCCCTTTCATTTGATGAAAATGCAAACAATGTTATGTGAAAAAGTCAAATAGGGTTCTCAAAGCATTTTGAGGAATGGTGGAGACAAAACAACAAATAAAAACAAAGCATTTTTTTTTTCAGGGAACTGCATATAAAAATTTCTGGAGAAGCAGGAAACAGCCTGACTAGGAACAAAGAATTTCCTCAGGCCTGGGTTCTGGTCCTGTTCCTGATACTTACCCAGAGATCTTGGGTAGATCACTTAACCTCTGACAGTTAATAGGGTTATCTGTTCTTTTTTGTGGAATCATAGGATTAAATGTAGGGACATCTTGCTGTGACTGCAGGAGCAAGCTGGCATTGGGGAAACATGAGAGCCAGATGTTCACTAACAACTGAATTTTGTGTTTCGTTTTGCTAGTTGGAAGATCTTTTTTACTCTGACACATAATATACATGTACATGTAAATCTCTGGCATGCATTTTAACATGGTGTACATGGGGCAGCCCGGGTGGCTCAGGGGTTTAGCACTGCCTTCATCCCAGGGGCTGATCCTGGAGACCCGGGATCGAGTCCCACGTCAGGCTCCCTGCGTGGAGGCTGTTTCTCCCTCTGCCTGTGTCTCTGCCTCTGTGTGTGTGTGTGTGTCTCTCATAAATAAATAAATAAAATCTTTTAAAAAAAATAACATGGTGTACATGTTACTCCAAAGAAGCAACAAATATTGAAATTCTCAGCTTATGTGGTTCATTTTTAAAGAATCTTAAATGAATCATTCCTTTTTTTTTTTTTTTCAACAAAAACTCATTTAGGGGTAAAGGTCAAACCTCAAACTTCACTGTTTGAGAAGAAAAGTTTCCAAAAAAGAAACTCTTTAAAGTTGAACATGAAGTCAAAATTTCTACACTTCTAAATAGTTAACAAGTGCCAAAAAGTTAATCTAATAGGTTCTCAGACTCAACAAACATGGTTCTCTACACAGGAGACAGATTTCAATGCTCAATAGATGGAGATGGAGGGAGTGTGGGGAACAGAGGCCTGATATCTATAAACTTTTCATTTCTCCTCAGTCTGCCTCTGCCATCAACATTCTCATCCTGTCCAACCTGTGACAAATGAATTCAGAGAATTTGCTACTAAATTATGAGTTAAATTATGCATCTTTTTGATTCCCAGGACTTAAAAGTTGTCATTTTTAAAATGTTTAGCCTAGGGATCCCTGGGTGGTGCAGCGGTTTGGTGCCTGCCTTTGGCCCAGGGCGCGATCCTGGAGACCCAGGATCGAATCCCACATCGGGCTCCCGGTGCATGGAGCCTGCTTCTCCCTCTGCCTGTGTTTCTGCCTCTCTCTCTCTCTCTCTGTGACTATCATAAATAAATTTAAAAAATTAAAAAAATAAAATCTTTAAAATGTTTAGCCTAAATGTATGATGCAATCATAAAACCATGCTTTAGCCTAGCACTAATCTAAATTGCTTTACACTAGTGAAACAGACAAAACCACATTTTTGTCTTTTCCTACAGCAAATAATATGTTGCCTAGATCAAAAAATAGTTTATTCAGAGAATGAGTATAGGAATAATCCCCAATATCAAAAATACTTAACCTCCAATATTTGCTATTATGAGCAATGCTACTGGAGCATTCCTGCATGTGGCTTCTGGTGCAGGGATGCAAGAGTTTTGTGTATTGGCTTAGGAGTAGAATTGGTGGGAAGTAGTAAATGCAGTTGTTCAATCTTACAAAATAATGTTCAGTTGTTTTCCAAAGTGTTTATACTAATTTACACTAGTACAAGCAGTTGAGGCTGCCCCAAATCCTCACTGATACTTTGTATTATCAGATTAATCAGTCTTTTCCAAACATCCATCTAGATGTTGAAGCAATGATACAGTGAAAAAAGTAAAAAAGATGACATAGAGTATACTTGTAAGATTTATAAAAAAGGCAAAATGAAGCTATGTTATTTAGAAACATACATAAAACATATTTTAGAAAGTATCAGTTTAAAACTCAATCACGGTTACTTTGAAGAATGAAGGGAAGGACAGGGATAAGATTGGACAGGAGCACATGGATGTTGGTTGTTTTAGCTTTGCTCTTACGCTTTGTAACTTACACACTCAGGTTTCCATTCACCCTCTCTATGAAATGGAACCAATGAAGAATATACATTTATTAAGTGCTTGTGAGGACTAAATGACAGAATGCAAATATAACCTTTATTCTAGAGTTGGTATCTTTAAATATTTTAGTATTTATTTTACAAGATCTCTCTTGCTGGAGCTTAGAAGTTTAGAGAAAAGGATGGGTAAACTTGCATTTGGATCTTAGATATCTTTGGAAGAGAAGCCTTTGAAACTTTTTTCTCAGACACCTAAAAGAATTCAAATCCATCTGGATAATGGATTGAAGTTGGTGTTTTTTAAGTCCCTGGAGCAGGAATTATACCATTAAATAACATCACTTTGGTGATGGAATGAGATGGGGCTAGTGAGCTAGTAGTCAAAAGGGTCTGCAAAGTAACAGACACCCTAAAACTTGTTCTGAATCATGCATCATGGTGTCAGGCCATAGTCCCAGAACACCAAACAGTGGGTATGAATCTAAACAGATAAGAATTAGACCACCACTATCACCTTGTATCATTAATTTACAACAGCTGCCACATTAACAGAGTGACCAGAAGACTCAGCCCCAGTCACAAGTCTTTGCACTGCTAGGATTTCCTTGAATGTTGACTTGGGCTCTGTCCTTGGCGTGTATAGCAGCAACAAGTAGGGCATGGAGACATTCCAAGCTTGTAACCCTATTGGGGTGCATGTTTCCAGAATGATGAGGATTCCAACCAGTCTTTCAGCTCCAATTGAGGCATCTATGGCAAACAGGTATCTCTTTGGCAGTGGCAGGGGGACCTAGGCCTCATTGTGAGTTTGCAGATGAGAGCGAGAAGGTCTGTTTCTTGAAGCATGATAAGTAAGCACCACTGGGTTTGTACTTTCTAGACGTTGCAAAGTTGGGGGAAAGCCTATATGAGGAAAGACAGGATTTCCCTGCTAAGCTTGTCCCTGAAAGGTCTGAATGTTTGTTCTACTTTGGTCCAAAACTGGTTGGGGAGTGATCATTACTTGGAACCCAACCTATAAAACCAGGCACTCCAATCAAAATATTTTCATATTTTTCACAATTAGATGGCATGTCTGCAAAATATGAAGGCTGCCCTCAGTTGAAAAAGAGGTCTGTCTTGTGCTCTGTCAGCAGGGAACATGTTTGTGTCTTCGTCTTGCTTAGATCTTGTGGGATGGAAGAGAAACTCTTTTTAGATGTACACTGGATAATTCAGGGCCTAAAGTGATAGTTTTAAGCCTTCTAAATTTCACTTAGAGGTTTTAAAAATATATGTTTATATAATTTAATAAGCACTCTTATTCCTACCAAATAATATTAATAATTGCCAACATTTGTTCTACTTGCTACATTTTTTAGAAAGGAACAAAACATTATATAAATAGATCAAATTGAAGTTCTCTTTGCTTACTCATCCTGTCCCATTGTTCTCTTGCTCTTTCGAACTGCTCAGAGGCAACATAATACGACTTTGGGGGCATCCTCCTCCTGCATGATTTTTATATCTTTACCATACTTGATATATCTATACAGCATTATTTAGGTTTGATTCTTTGTTCCTTAAATCAACATAAATTGCATTACCTGTACATATTTTTCAGAAACTTCCTTTCACATGTTTTGTTTTTGAGATCTATCCATTGTTGGTGCATTACCATTGTGGTATAATACGAATTCTATAATACACATGTGCAATGTTTTATTTATCTGTTTTTTTATCAATAGATATTTAGATTTCTAAAAATATTCACAAATTTAAATAAGACTATAATGAATAACCTCTTAAAGGACGTTCTCAGCATGTCCTACCAGCTAGACTTGCTTACTTCATAGGAAACATGGGTTATTGTAGCATTAACATTATCATCAAGGGTAACCAGATGCTTCTGTGATCACACTGTGGCCAGCTGATTTTGTTTTGCAAAAGGCAGTTGTTAAAATTTTAGAATTTTGTGAGGCAGTTAAAAACAGCCACTATTGAAAATGCAGTCTATAATTTTACAGTATAATAAAAGTATATTTTAAAGGTAATAAGTACTCAAAACTCAACACTTCCTAATTATTTCACAATACCTTGTGGTTATACTCTTGAAATTATTTATGTCTTATTTCTGTGTGGTGGAAATACTATATGATGATGCATGACTATGCATCTCCTCTCAATTCTGCATTGTATTGTTAGCTTGAAATTATCCATAGAAGGAGTATTTGCACTGTAGAAATCAGTGATGCTACCAAATCAAGGCCTGATTTATTGTTTTGTTGATTACACAGACCAAGACTTGGTAAACTTTTAAAATAAAGATCCACAGAGTAAATTTTTTAGGGTTTGCTGAGCACATTCAGTTGCTCCATCCCTGTCCCCACCCTCACTCTTCCTCCTCCTTATTTATAATTCCTTAAAAATGGGAAACACAGTCAGCTAATGGAGCCAGTGACCTGTAGTTTGCTAACCCCTGGTCTAAACATAAGAAAGTGATAGGGAAAATGTTAGTGCACATTAACTTAAGGGTGTGTTGTACTTATAGATTCACATTTGTGAATAGTCAAAAAAATTGAGGAGATGTTCTTCCAGTGTTTGAAAATTGTTACCTGAGTCAACAAAGAAGTTATTCACATCCTTCACAAATGAATGAAATTTTTATATATGTTCTCATTATTTGTCATCTTAGTCATTAATACAAATGACATATCAACCAACATTCATTGGAATTACACTTGGAAATATAGTTGTTGATCATTCATCAATACCTCTGGATCATACCCATTCAATTTATGAAGAAAAGAAGCACTGGTTCATCTGATTGAGATGCCTTATTATACCACACACACACACCACTCATCTTGACACATCTTCTGTCTCTTCCTCCTCCTCCTCATCATCATTTCATAGCCTGACTTCCCACCATAGGATGACCTACTCAAGGGCAGAGATTATGTTGTAGTTATTTCCTCTAAGCCTCATCATTCTCATTTGAAAAATAAGCTTGATAATAACTACCTAATAGGAGATTTCTGTAGCATTAAATGAGATAATATATGTGAAGTGTTTTTGATGGTACCTGGCATATTGTAAATACTCAATAACTATTAGCTATTAAAACCATTATAAATATTAGTGTTATTAGTATTATTCTCATCATCCTCAATATCAGAGTAGCTTCAAATCCCAGAATAGTTCCTGGACTATTGCATATACACTGCAAGTGTTAAATTCATGAATGTGACTTCTTAGTATATAGGATGTACCAATAAAAAAAATTAAACTATTTAATCTACTTCTAATGTCCCTAGGACAAAATGCTAAATGATGTGGTGATATTAACTAATGTGTCTGAGATGTAAATGCAATTCCCTTCTTTAAAAAGTTGACAATCTAACTGGGGAGACTGACCATCCTAAACAGTGGATGGAAAGTGCAGTGGAATGGAATAGGCTCTAAACACCAGGGGCATAAGAGGTCAGGGAAACTACTATTTTCTGTGATGATCAGGGAAGGCTTATAGGTGAGATGGATCATGGGCTATTTCAAAGGGGCAGAATTTCCTTTGTCATGGCCACCTGATGCCACAAATTAATGTAGATCTTTAAAAATAGTATATCTACCTCTCTCTCTTCAAATCATTTTAGTCTTCTCTCTATGAAATGTCCTTAGTCTCACTTATCTATTTAGAAAAGTGAGAAAAGCACCTTACATATCAAACTATAAAAATAAACTCTAACATACAAACAGCACAAAGTATCCTTGCAGGTGCTGGCAGGCTCCAAAACTAAAAGAAGAAGTCAAACTCTTACTCTTTGCAGATGAAATGATACTGTATGTAGAAAACCCAAAAGACTCCACCCCAAAATTGCTAGAACCCATACAGCATTTTAGCAACGTGGCAGGATACAAAATCAATGCACAGAAATCCATTTCATTTCTATACACTAACAGAGACTGAAGAAAGAGATATTAAGGAATCAATCCCATTTACAAGTGCACCAAAACCCATAAGATACACATTCAATACAATTCCTATTGAAATAGCATCAACATGTTTCGTGAGCTGGAACAAGTAATTCTAATTAGAAAAGACTCTGAATAGCCAGAGGAATGTTAAAAAAAAGAAGACCAAAGCTGGGGCATCATAATGCCTGACTTCAAACTGTATTACAAGACAGCATGGTACTGGCACAAAAATAGACACATAGATCAATGGAACAAAATAGCCCAGAAATGGATGCTCAACTCTATGGTCAACCAATCTTTGACAAAGCAGGAAAGAATATCTAATAGAAGAAAGACTGTCTTTGAAACAAATGGTGCTGGGAAAATGCTGTTCAGCCACATGCAGGAGAATGAAACCTAGACCATTCTCTTACACCATACACAAAGATAAACTCAAAATGGATACATTCAGAAGACCTACATGTGAGACAGGAATCCATCAAAATCCTGGAGAGGAAAGCAGGCAGCACCTTTTTTTACCTCAGCCAAGGCAACTTCTTGCAAGACACATCTCTAAAGGCAAGGCAAACCAAGGCAAAAAAAGAACTATTGGGGCTTCATCAAGATAAAAAGCTTGTGCACAGCAAAGAAAACAGTAAACAAAACTAAAAGGCAACCTACAGAACAGGAGAAGATATTTGCAAATGACAACAGATAAAGGGCTAGATCTATAAAGAACTTCTCAAACTCAACACCCAAAAAACAAATAACCCAGTCAGGAAATGGGCAGAAGACATGAACAAACATTTCTCCAAAGAAGACATACACATGGCCAACAGAAACATGAAAAAATGCTCAACATCAGTTGTCATCAGGGAAATACAAATCAAAACCACAATGAGATACCACTTTACACCAGGTAGAATGGCTAAAATTAATAAGACAGGAAACTACAAATGTTGAGGCTGTGGATAAAGGCAAACCTTGCACTGTTGGTGGGAATGTGAACTGGTGCAGCCACTCTGGAGGATAGTATGGAGGTTCCTTTAAGAAGTTAGATAGAGCTACCCTATGACACAGTAATTGCACTACTGGGTATTTACCCCAAAGATATAGAAAGGATGAATACCTACCATTTACATTAGTATGAATGGAACTAGAGGGTATTATGCTAAGTGAAATAAGTCAGAGAAAGACAATTATCATATGGTTTCACTCATATGTGGAATATAAGAAATAGTACAGAGGACCATAAGGGAAGGGAGGAAAAACTGAATAGGAAAAAAGTTAGAGAGGGAGATAAATGATGAGGGACTCTTAACTCTGGGAAACGAACTGAGGGTTGATGAAGGAGGGTTGTGGGGGGCGGGTAACTGGGTGATGGGCATTAAGAAGGGCACCTGATGTGATGAGCACTGGGTGTTCTAAGCAACTGATGAGTAACTGAACTCTACATCTGAAACTAATGATGCTGGCTAATTAAAGCTAAATTAAATAAAATAAAAGCATTTGCAAATTCCTAACAACCGTAAACAATGCTCCCACATCCCATAAAGTGCTGTAGTAAATCACTCTGGGAATATTCCACTTCTATGTTAATATTCTCAGTATCTGACGGGGACATCTTGCAAGAGGGCCTGACATCCATCTTAATGGTACTCATCCATAATGCTGTCCTATGATGAGCCAGGCTTTTTCTGAAATGACCTCACCTAGCTCCCCAGGACTTTCCTCTCTATGTCTCTTGTGATGTTTCTAATCTACAAGGTGTCCTAGGGCTCTCATCACAAGCTCTGGAGGAGCCTGAGGCGGAAGCATAATGCCAAAAGGTGTCTTTGACATTTAATGGCCTGCCAAAAAGGTTTGCATATTCTACCAGCTAGTAGGTTTCTAGTATTGCAAAGTAGAGCTGATATCATGCAGGATCTTTCTTTCTCTTTACCTATTGGGTTTTGTGAGGGCATAGTTAAACTCACCCTTCACCCATTTGAGTTCTAAGCCTTTTAAGAAATGGACATTCAAGTCAGATGGAACTCGAAATATCTATAACATAATTGACGAAGCTGGTAGAAGAATGTGACTTGATGGGGCCTAGTGAGCATCTGTTCTTTACCTTTAAGTCTAGAACTTGGGATGAACATGGAGGAAGTGGGTCTGTATAGCAGACTTTCCTACAGCCAGGCACATGGACAGACATAGCTGGCCTCATGCTCTGCTGAGGCCAGAAGCCTGAAAGAGAAACACAGAGATTGGGCCCAGGCAAACAGTGGCTTTAAATCATTACCCTGCCTATAGAAACTGGCAGACAGTAGATGCCAGAGTCTGATCTGAAGAGAGATAAATCACTCTTCAACATAGAGGAGAGCCAGAAAGAGGTAGAGAGGAGGGCAGCAGTCTCTCACTTCTCCCCAACCCCTAATGTTTCCCCCTAACATTACTATTTTGGAGACAAGATCCTAGGCAGAGGGAAAATGCTCCATTATAGAAAACACACACAGGGATACCTCACTCCCAAATAAACTGCTGACCAGTCACTATGCATCTCCATATTGTGGCCAGTTGTTGGTGGCCCAGAGAAAAACCTCTCTCTTTCCTCTCCTCCACTCCCATCCCTTTCTCCATTCTTCCTCCTCCATTTTTTCCACTCCCTTTTTTTGCTTCCTTCCACTTTCCTCCCTTTGTTTTATTTTCTTCTCTTTTTCTTTTTATGTTCCTTTCAACAATATTTATTGAGTGTATTCCTAGTGTATGCTGGTGATAGAATGGTGACCAAGACTAATGTAACCCTTACTTTCACAGAGCTTACATTCAAATGGGTTAAACTGTTGAAAAAATAATTACCTAAGTAAATAGCAATTGTAAGTCATGGTAAACTACATGAAGGAACCAAACATCTGAGATAGAGGGGCGCCTGGGTGACTCAGTGGTTGAGCGTCTGCCTTCAGCTCAGGGCATGATCCGGCGGTGCTGGGATCAAGTCCCACTTGAGATCCCTGCAGGAAGCCTTCTTCTCCCTCGGCCTATGTCTCTGCCTCTCTCTGTGTGTCTCTAATGAATGAATGAATGAATGAATGAATGAACGAATGAACAAATAAAAATCTTTTTAGAAAGCTGAGATAGAGATAAATCTGAGAATATTAACACAGACATTTGTTTAGAGAGCTAAGGTCTCTGTAGGAAAGTCTCTGTGGAGAGGTGTTTTAGCTGAGTTCCAGAGGATAAGAAGTCAGAAGTGAGGAGGGAGTAGAGAGAGAGAATAGAGTAGGGAAGAGCTTTTCCTAGGCTTCTTATAGAATTGGCTCTTTGTAGAGGCCAGAGAAAGTAGCCTCTCTCACCAGATAGGAGCTGACCTGTTGTTTTTTTCTCTGTGTACAATGTTGATAAGTTGGTAGTGGATTCCTGGAGTATTGTAAAAGGATTTGTATGTCCTTAAAGGCCCCATAGTAAAGAGGTCCATGGAAAATTGGTTGTGCCTGCTGTGGGAGTAGGAAGGGCTTTGGGGTCATAATTGTCCCTCTTGATCTATAGGATTTTTCCAGTGGTCTGATGTCTAGGAGATGAGCTGGGAAGACTATGAGGATGATGTACTTCCCACTATTACCCTTAAAATTAACTGATTCTACTCCAGACCTTCTTTTTTTTAATTTTTTTTTATTTATTCATGATAGTCACACACAGAGAGAGAGAGAGAGGCAGAGACATAGGCAGAGGGAGAAGCAGGCTCCATGCACTGGGAGCCCGACATGGGATTCAATCCCGGGTCTCCAGGATCGCGCCCTGGGCCAAAGGCAGGCGCCAAACCGCTGCGCCACCCAGGGATCCCCTACTCCAGAACTTCTATAGCAGAAGATTAATAACTCATTCAGAAACTATTTAGCCAGTGAGCTGCAAGATTGAAGGTATCTGACCTCACCTTAATTTATCTCTTTAAAATTATTCCATAACTCTTCATGTATCACTTGCAGCAATTAAACAAATTCCTAAAGAGAAGAAAAGTGAGAAGTAGATCCCTTCTCATCCTGCTTTCCCATTTTAGAATCTTTTTTTGACCCTACTATACAGAAAGTTAAATGGACTATTTCTATGAGGCTGGAGAAATGCAGAGAATTGCTTTGGAGCACTTGGAATTTCAAGAACTACTACCTCTTAAATGGGATTTGCCTCATTCAGTAAAAACCCATAAAACCCTATATCACACGGTATACATGCAAACCTGCACATTTATGAGTCATGTGGACTTGTGTTTCTCAAAGGTAGATATTCATACCAGTGGTTGTACGTGAGATATGTGGTATGTGAACTTTTAAATATTAATAAATTTTAGAAAAGCATTGGTTGATTATTTATACAGAGATAAAAGTTTCTTTTACAGTAAATCTATGCCAATACAACAAGGTGATTTTTGAATAGGAAGGGGGTATCCTATAATGGCATATGAATGATATGCAAAGGTATGATGATGATACATACACAAATGGCTGAAATTTGGGAAACATTGATTTCGAGTTTTGTATGGGTTCAGTTGTGTTCCTCCAAAATTAACACATTGAAGTCTTTTTTAAATATTTTTTTATTTATTCATGAGAGAGAGAGAGAAAGAGAGGCAGAGACACAGGCAGTTAGAGAAGCAGGCAGTGAGAGAAGCAGGCTCCCTGCAGGAAGCCTGACATGGGACTCAATCCCAGATCTCCAGGATCACACCCTGGGCTGAAGGCAAGGCGCTAAACCGCTGAACCAACCAGGGATCCCCAATACATTAAAGTCTTAACCCCTAGTATCTCAGAATGTGACCTTATTTGGAGTTAGGTTCTTTTACTAAATGTGAACCCTAATTCAATATGGCGGATGTCTTTATAAAATGGGGAAATTTGGACACAAAGTGAGGCATGTATAGAGGGAATACAATGTGAAAAGACCTAGAGAGAAGATAGCTGCCTATAAACCAAGTTAAAAGACCTAGAACAGAATCTTTCCTCATAACCCTCAGAAAGAATCCCCTGCTAATAATTTGATTTTGAACTGCTAGCCTCCAGAACTATTAGACAATAAATATCTATTGTTTAAGCCATCTGATTTACTTCATTTTGGTAGCCCCAATAAACTAATACAGAGTTTATTTTCATATGCTTGAGACCAACTGCCTCCTGGACAATTGTTCACATCTCAGAAATTTGGGCTTCTAAGAATGGGAACTTCCAAGCACCTGTAATGTCCAACAGTGGGTACAGAATATGGCTTAGTAAATCCCATTTTCACAGATAATCAATACTCTATTAAGTGTGGAGAAAAGGGAAAATATTTCTCAATATAGAGATCATCTAGTAGAAACAATACTGGCCTTGGAGTCCAAAGACATGAGCTCAAGTTCTTATTCTGCCACAGACTGTGGGGGTTTTTTGAACAATTTTCTTAATTTGTGGACTCTCCCTGGTGGGGTCCTATGGTCCCTATTCAGTTCTATTTTCTCACTTTAGGAACCCATGTTTAGAAAGTATATGTCAGCCATTCCTACAGCTGGAGAGAGGGAGAGTCAGGGCAAGGCTCATGGGAGATATGAAGAGGTTTGACTAGCTGTCTAGACAGACAACCTCAATGTTTAAACCTGACTGAACATCTGTTAATCATCTAAGATGCTCCTGATGCTACATTAGCCTGGTCACCTGGCCAGCAAAGATGTTGTCTGATTGTGGCAACTCAAGGGCTACAAGATAGTGAATTAGTGAATGGGACAGAATCTATTTAGTCTACCTAGAATCCAAATCCTAAATGATACTAGGAACTTGATTAGACTACTAGCTTCAGTCTACCATGAATGAAATTCAGTTTTCCTCCTAATTGGCAGGATTCCAGGACCCAAAACCCTCATTGCCAACTGTTTAGTCTAGCTATAAGAAAGTATATATATTTTATTCTCAAAAAATAAGTTAATCTGAATTGGAAAAACCATCTCTTTCTTTAGTCTTTACTCCAACAGAGGCCCCTTCCACTCTAGTCACTATCAACCAAGTGAGGGAAAGACACTGATTCTGATATTGGAGATTATCTCCTTCTACCTGATTGTTCTCTTCCTCTTGAATTTGGGGGGAACTCAGAGTGAAAATAAGAAAGGAATTTGAAAATCAATCAAATGAAATCAAGTTAATCAAATCCTATCAATCCAATTAGGCAAGCTGCTGCCTTGTTGGATCTGTCTTAGAGAGAAAGAATCAGACCAAGACTCCAGCTGGATTGGTTGATGTTAGCTAGTTTCCATCTTTCCATACAGCAATAGTTGCTGAAGCTGCAGGAGAAAAAGGAAACTTTAGATGAGATAGGCATAGGCTAACCCTCAGCAGTGTATTTATCTAGCTTCAAATGAGAGAGAAGCTAGTCTAGGGAGAATAAAGAGGGTACAATCTCTTCCCCAATACCATAATGTCAATAACAACAATAAGTGTTTTCTGAGACACTGTGTTAGACATTAGAGATCCACTAATAGCAAATGTAACACTGGCCTTTTCCCTTTCAGAGCCTATGTGTTAGGAGAGAAGCCCAGTGTTTTTCAAAGCACTGGATGTGCTGGGACTTTACATGGATTATCCCATTAAATACTCCAACAACCCTATTAGAGGGCTATTGTGGTACCTATTCTGCAATTAGGAAAATTGAGGGTATGCATGGTTTATCTTTGCTTAAGGCTATGTATCTTAAAGTTGGCTGATGGTGGCTTTTGATTTCAGGCACTCTAGGGTAGAAGACAGTACACCTATTCATATTTTCTCAGACTTTCCAATGCAGTCCTGTAAATAGAGTTATATATCTTACCTCTGCTCTGTTTATATGTGTGTTGGTACCCTGGGAACCAGGACATATCCCTGGCTAGGCTTTGGCTTACTCACCAACCTTTCATTCTCCCTTTAGATCTTGGAGTCCAGAGTTCAGCATTCTTGTTTAATTCACCTTTGTGAGTTAAGAGATTCAGAAACCTCAACTGTTGAATGTTATTTTGGTTCTGCAATCTACTTTTTTTTTTTCATATGTCTCTGTCTTCTTTGTTCTCTCATTCTCATAGTAACAGTTTGATAAGGAGGTTATATCTGATTCTGGACTGGTATTCCAGATTTTGGTTCAATATTTGAGGTTTGGGGATACCAATGACTCTCTCTCTTTCTTTCTTTCTTTCTTTCTTTCTTTCTTTCTTTCTTTCTTTCTTTCTTTCTTTCTTTCTTCTTTCTTTCTTTCTCTTTCTTCTTTCATCAGTGGCAGACAGATATAAGAAGCTTGAGGAAGACCAAATTCTAGGATAAGCTTTGTGAATACTGAGATTCAGGGCTGCTGGCACTCTGTGCTGGAATATAGATTGACCTTGAAGTAATAATGGGTCTTCCCATGACTTGTTCTTCCCCACGCCCCAGTTTAAATTTTGGTACCGTCTCTGGGGTCTGCACAGCTGAAAATTTACCTAGCCAGGTAACTGAAGGGCTATAGCTGGTAACTGGCAGGATAGAGAGCTGAGGAGGGGATTGAGTCTCTAGGTCTTCATTTGGAGACAGATCCACAGCCTGACCTGGCATGCTTTCTGCCTAAGAGCAGGAACACAAAGTACAATTTGGCCCTTTGGCTGGCAGGTGGGATGAAGTAAGAGTTGACAGAGCCTGTTTCCCACGTTTGTGGCAGAGTATCTCTATGCACTAGATCCAGGATATGGCCTTCCTGATAGTCAGAAAGGTAGTGATCATATTAGTGGCTGGAGAAAAGAGTAGAAGTATTAGTGGAAGTACTCCATGTTCTGAAAGAGTAAAGGTAAGAAGAATAAGCACTTCCTTTGATTTTCAGACATCTGACACACAATTTCTCAATTTAGCAGACACTAGGACTCTTCTTTCTGGGTGGAAAAAAGAGCCAGAGAAACACTTAGTGCTGGAAGCAGCAAACTCTTTTCATGTGTCAGGTGAGAAAACTGAGAACTTCAGTCATTTGCCCAAGAATACAGATCTGCTTAGGAACTGAACCAAGGAACCCTGAAGTCCAGACTCCCCTCCTAATGCTCCTCTCTGCTCCTTGAGTCAGGTTGGAAATTAGAGGTGTCTCCCTGATAATATTCACAACACCCAAACAGTTTTCAGCTCGTTCTCAAAAGCACCATATAATAGTGAAGTTCTCTTTGTTCAAGAGCTTTGATCAAATGGCCTTAGGCAGTACATGGCTCTTCCCATTCCCAATCCAATTGTCTCTGTCTGTTGACTGCCACCCTCTTCCCAGCAGTATTTTGCTCTACACCAAGAACCCTAAGGGCAAGCTTGGAAAATCAAAGACCCATTCTAGGTAGGTGCCCTGTCACTCTGGATCAGACAGGATAGGAATAGTTGTTCAGTGACCCATTTTCCTTATACTCTCCTTTATGAGAAATTTTTAATTTGAATTTCTGTTTATTACATGAGTAATATTATGAAAGGTATAAAGAAAAGATGACATTTTCATCCCACCAGAGAAGGACATGAGTGGAGTGCAGACTTTGAAATCAAAGAGGACTGGATGCAAATTCTAGCTCTGCCACTCTATTGATTTATGACACTAAAAAAAAATTAATCACTTTGAATTGCAGCTTCACCTCTAAGTGGGAATTTAAAAAGCTCTGTGTGTGTGTGTCTGTGTGTGTGTGTATTAAAACAAAAATGTTTATAAAGTCCTGGATATGTACATTTAATAAGTTTTAGTTATCCTCCACTCTCCTTCTTTAATATAACTGTTTTAATTTTTCTGTAGTTCCTTTAAGTTCTTGTCAAAATGCAGATAAATGTTTGCATACAGTAGACATAATTTTGCTTCTTGCATTTTTCATCTAACGTTATAACATCATTTAATTTCCTCTGTTACTCTTAAATTTGGATTAGATGAAATTGCACATATCCATCTGTTTTGAACCAGATAGAGGAATTTTATATATTTCCATCTAATACAGAATTTTTAAAATCATCATTGTGAAAGAACTAATAATATTTTATTATGTTGATATACCATGATTTGTATAAAGACTCCCTATTGTTGACCATTTTGGTTATTTCTCATTTTTCCCATTAAAAAAATTGTTCTATAATAAAAATCTTCATAAACAAAGATTTTTTTTTGTTTCTTTGAATTATTTTCTTGGAATGAATCTCCAGAAATAGCTCTAGTTTTTATATTGAGGCCCAATGAACATTATTCATGTTGTCCATATTTGCCACTTCCTTGATCTGTTCTTTAGGTCTGGCTAGGAATGAAATCTTTGGCAAGAACAATTTCAGAAAACAATGGGAATTCTAGAAACCAGCACCTGGTATTTGTCAGGGCTGAGGCAGAGGGGCAAAGAACAAAGATACAGTGGGAATTCTTCTCTGGAGACCTGGTCAATCTCAACTAGAAATTAAAAAATAAAAAAGACATTTCATTCATGTTGAGCTGTCAAGAAAGGGGAAAAACGCACAAAAAGGAGAATCTTGGAAATGTTCATCAGTAGGAGAAGAAATAAATAAAATGTAATATGGTTCTCTGATGGACTATTATAAGCAGTTAAAAATGAACTAAAACTATGTATACCAATATAAAAAATTTTCAAAAAGAATTAATGAAGAGAAGTTAAAGTGCAATATAGTTTGCAACTTAAAAACCATATATTACAATATTTTATGTTCTCATGGATACAAACATATGCATTTAAAACTAATAAAAATAGACTGGAAAGATGCACATTAAAATTATGACCTCTTTTGCCTATGGAAAGAAAGAACAGAGGTGATTTGAATTATACTTCTAATATTTTTAATTAAAAACACACAAGCAAATATGTCAAAAAGTGAATGATAGTGAATTCTAGAAAAAGGATACCTAAATTCTAGAAAGAGGACACCATGTTTTATTATTTTTAGTTCTTATATTTGTTAAATTTCTCAAATCATCATTATCATCCTCATCAGTAACAAAAGATGTGATGATGAGAAGTGGCAGAGTTGATGGATTAGGGAGAAGGGCCACCCAAGTGGAACCTGTAGCAATTCAAAGTGATCATGAATCAGCAAATTAGTTCATACTGTCTCCTTGTTACTTTTTGCTAAGTCAGTTTTTCTTTCCTCACATTAAGACAGCTCTACCCTGTTGTCAACTCCTTGACACTTTAAAGTATTTGGTCAGCTGGTGTTTCTGGGAAGTGCTGAAACTCCAAGGTTATTTTTCCAGTCTTGCCTGGATCCCATGAAGGCTGAATCTCCACTTGAGATTCCAGGAGTCATCTGATAAACAGCTGCTTATCTGATTCCACAGTAAGTGCTGTTGATTTGGACACTGACCAGTTGCTAGTTCAGCTAATAAATAGTTTTTGATAGTTTGTTTCTGACAAGTGGAACAAGAAACTGCAAGGAAGGAACAACTTACAAAAAATTAAAATTTTGAACTATAATGAACACATTTTAAGTCAGGTTGGGCATCTAAAACATAATAGCCAGAGAACAGGCAGGGCTGAGTGCCAAGCACAGAGGTTAAGCTGAGAAGGCCAAGAGATCATACTGTTCTATGACCTAACTGTAGTGGATACTGTGATACACCACCAGGCTCTGCCTTTAAGACTCGGGCACTTATTCTGCCAGCTGCTAGTGGTGCTGTTGACTCCCTACAGCTCATAGCTGCATGTCTCTCCAGGATTTGCCAAAAGCAGTTGCTTTGCCCAATGTTACTCTTTTTCCTTAGGTATAGCTAATATCCAAAGAATTGTCTTAGTGGACATATAAAGACCTGGCTCCTTGGCTTCAATTGGTACAATTTAAGGGACACTTCAGCACCAGAGCTCCCTATGAGATTGGGTGAAGACTGTTAAAACTACAGCACAGTTCAGCTTCTTGCTTCTTCCTCTGCCCAATCCTCATCCTTTCCCCCTTGTTCCTCATGCCCCAAAAGTGTTGATTTAAGAGCAGTAACTTTCTGAATTCAAATCTCAGAGTCTCAAACAAAAGCAAAAGTAAAAGTGAAAAAAAAAAGATAAAAATCCTTATTGTTCTCATGGTCTATTTTACAGGGGGTCTGGTCTGTACCCCCACTGACCTTGAAATCCAGCTTTTTTCTGATGCTTGTCCCCATTTGGGTAGTTTAAACGAGTTTTGTAAATTGATATCTCTGGTTCCTGTCATCCCTCATAATTAATTAATCAACTATTGTGCTTTCAAGAAGAATCAGATACAAGTCCTGGTCTTGAGGAATTTGTAATTCAGATTGGAAACTAAGATCTCAATTAAAAAAAATAGTAAATCTCCCCCCAAATGAAATAACAATATGAAAACCTAGCTAAGTAATACTACAAATTTACTTGCTTTGAGTAGAACAAACATGTTCTATGAGTTCAAAAGAGAGAAAATGTAGTGGGTTAGAGAAGCTAACAAAAAGATAGGAAAGCTAGCAAACAATACAAGAATTAGAAAATTGTAAAAGAACCAGAAAGTTCACAAATAAATTGTCCACAAAGAGTGATGAATTAGACGGCTGAGGGAAGAATGGAGGTAATTCTGTATTAAAGTTTGGACCGATTGAAGCAGGAATGAAAAGCCTAGCTGGAGGAACAGTGAGGAAAAGAGGGGAAAGGTATACTGGAACACATAACTGAAGGCAGTTCATTGTCAGATTGTGAAGAACAATGTGTATTAGGCTAAAGGGCTTGGTTTTACCCTGAAAGCAATGAGATGGGCTTAAGGATGGGGCAGACAGTGGAAGCTGAGAAGCAGGGTAGAGACAAGACGACAATAGCGTTGAGAGAAAGCTGAACTGGTAGAGGGTATATAAGTCCACTTGTATAAGATCCAGTGGTATAAGATCCACTGAAAGGGATGAACCCAAAGCCAGCCTGAGGCTTGTGTGGAGGTCTACCTTTTAATTGTAAGGCAGAAAATAAGGGTGATGGCAAGCCTGATTCCTGGGCTGACCACTGAAAATTAGTCCAGATGGTCAATGTAGCCTGTGTCACAGTAGTCCCCATCTCTCTGCTTTTTTTTTTTTTTAAGATTTTATTTATTTACTCATGAGAGACACAGAGAGAGAGGCAGAGACACAGGCAGAGGGAAAAGCAGGCTCCATGCAGGGAGCCTAACGTGGGACTCGATCCCGGGTCTTCAGGATCACGCCCTGGGCTGAAGGCAGGCGCTAAACCGCTAAGCCACCCAGGCTGCCCCATCTCTCTGCATTTGATGCTTTTCCCTCAAAAGCCTCCTTATCCATTGGAAGATGGATTATATCCTACTTGTTCAGTGAAGCCCAGGACAAGCCATGCCTCCTACATGAAGTCTTTTCTGTCCCCTTCAGTCCACAGTGATCTCTTCTTTGAACTCTTAAAGTCCTTCAAACAAAACTGTTTATTTTTTTTTTAAGATTTTATTTATTTATTCATGAGACACACACACACACAGAGAGGCAGAGACAGGCAGAGGGAGAAGCAGGCTTCATGCAGGGAGCCCAATGTGGGACTCGATCTCAGGACTCCAGGATCATGCCCTGAGCAGAGGCTTAACAGCTGAGCCACCCAGGCATCCCAAGCCAGACTGTTTAATTATTTGGTCCAAGTCATTCTAAGTTGGCAATGTCTTACGAGTTATTGTTGAAGCCTGTAATTATGTTTAGGTAAGGGCTGGGAACCAGCTATGTACCACTGTGCCGCCTAGTTTCTTAATTCTTTTCAAAAATAAATATATATATTTTTAATTGAGATAAAATTTACATATAACATGATATTTGCTTCAGGTATGTAACATGATAATTCAATATTTGTATACATTTGCAAAATGATCACCACAATGAGTATAGTTAATACTATCACCTTACATAGTCACAAAAAATTTTTTCTTGTAATGAGAAATTTTAAGATCTACTTTCTTAACAACTTTCTAATATGCAATTCAGTATTATTAACTATAGTCACCATGTACATTATATCCCCATGACTTATTTATTTTATACCTGGAAGTTTATACCTTTTGACCTCCACCCCTCTCTCCTACCCTCCACCCCAACCTCTAGGAACCACCAGTCCGTTCTCCATAACTATGAGTTTGGTTTTCTTGTTTTGTTTTGATTTGTATTGGTTTTGTTTTTGTTTGTTTGTTTTTTATATTCCACATATAAGTGAGATTGTATGGCATCAGTCTTTCTCTTTCTGATTTCTTAATCCTTAAATAGTTGATGGATTTCCCTTTTTCACCCTTATTTCTAAACATTCTTTCAATCTATCTTTCCTCTTCTAACTAAAGACTAGTGTTTGACACTTAATAGTGACAATTAGAATTCATTAAACACTTGCTATATTTCGAAACTTATTTTGTATTTATAGCTCTCTAATTCTCATAGCAATTCTGAGAGGTAAGTCTTATCATTATCTCCATTTTATAGATAGGGAATATGATGCCCAAGAGGTTAAATAACGTGCTCATATTTACACAACTAGTAGTAGCGTCAGGATTCCACTATCTACCCATTTAATCCCTACCCTATTCAACAAGGGACTCAAAGAAGGGTTGATGAATGCATGAGGGAAAGAGGAATGAATCAGGTGTGACAGGTCCAAGTCTTGTTACACAGTAAGAGATTAGCTTCTCATGGAAGGTATTCTCTGAATATTTGTAAGGGAAGAAACTTTGCTATAGATCTCAAGTATATTTAGTGTGTGTGTATATAGGCTGCTGCTGAGGGGACCTCTGAAGTCCCATCTAGTTCTTAAAGATTAAGAGACTGTAGAAATCTCAGGAAGGGTATTGAAACTAGGAATTTCTACAAAGCATGTTTTATTGACTTAGAAGTGTATTTAAAATTAAGGCGCTAAAAAAGTCACAAACCCTTTAAAGTGTATTGTTCATCTTAATCTGTAGCTTCAAATGCTCATAAACCTCTCCAGATATTAGATAGGCCTGTAGGGCTTGCGATTCCTCTGGGGCTCAGTTAACTTAAAAAGACCAAGACAAAACACAGCCAGAGGTGTTTATCATCAAGACTCATCATTATTTCCCACTTTCCTCTTCCTTTATCAGAAGTCAAAGGCAACATGAAAGATATGTGGCTATCAGAGGCTTATCGCTTGTTGCCAAGTGAAAAAGCACAGCTGAGTTGGATTTAGCTTGATGGCCCCTCTGCTGAAATTCAGGATCTCTTATCTTTGCTTCCACTTCTCCTGTCTAGACACTTGACAATGATTTGCAGGAAATTGAGGCATTTACCCTGCTGAGAAATCAGAGCTAAAAGATTTCTAAATATAATGTGTGTGTGTGTGTGTGTGTGTGTGTGTGTGTGTGTGTGTGATGTAAATTAATGTTAATTCAAAAGGAAAACATCAATGTTTTTCTCTGGGAATGGGATTAGCTGACCCTCATTCAGGCAGAGGTATGTGACTTTTCATATTCTAGTTTTTCTACCTAAGCTTATTTTTTTTAGGGCACAAAACACTGGCCTCTCTTCTAGGATAAAAGAAAATTGGAAGATCTAAGATTCTTTTGTTCAGTCACTTTTTCTTTTATTTGCTTTCTTTTAATTTTTCTTGTAAAAGTAGGAAAATAATTTTAGTCTCTCCACAACTGGCATCAGAACTTCTTATAATGAACTAATTATAATGAAAATTTGGCTTTTTTTGAAAAAAAAAAATGCACTAATAAATTTACTTTAGGGTTCCAGGGCCTAGGTATTGTTATCTGGGATCCAGGTTTTGAAAGGAGGGGAGAGGTTTGCCGCTAGATAGAGAAGAGGGAATTTGGGATTTGGCTTTCCTGGGGGCATCTAGAAAGGGTGAGCCTTTAGGGTGAATGCTGCTAGAGAAAGAGAAATGAGAGGACTTCCAAAGTTGTCAATTCTAAGGAAAATATTTGAGTATAAAAAAGCCTAACTGCAAGCTTTAAGATTTTCTCTGTAGGATAATTAGTATAAACTACTTCCACCTCACTCCTCATTTCTCCAATGAAATCTAATTATTTATGTATGTATTTATTTATTTATTTATTTTGGAGGAAGAAGAAGTAAATTCTAATTTTTTTCTGGAGGAAGAAGAAGTAAATATAGAATTTACTTTATTATGTTGATGACAAAAATGCTTTTGTGGACTCAAAAGTCAGAGTTAAGGAGGAAAACAGTTGTCTGGGACACATATAGGGCTATCTAAATGATTAATTTTTGCACAGTGGATCCAATTAGCTGTAGTTTTGACCTGATTCAGTCAAGATAGCTAACTGGCCAATAGACAGTGCTCAACCACATTATCTTTCATTCTGCAACATTCAGGAGGAAGGAATTGAGGAAGAGCCAGCCCTTTGTAAAAGGCCAGCGTTTCCTATAAGAAGCATTTCAGAAAGCAATGGAAATTTATTTTCTCACAGTTCTGGAGGCTAGACTGAGATCTTGGTGTCAACAGGTTGATTTCATCATGAGGTTTCTCTCCTTGTCTTGTAAGAAGTTTCTCTCCTTGTCTTATAGGGAGATGCCTCCTCCCTTTTTTTCACATGGTCTTTCCTCAGTCTCTGTGTTTGTGCCCTAATTTTCTCTTCTTAGAAGGACACCAATCCTTTTGGATGAAGGCCCACTCATATGACCTCATTTTACCTTAATTACCTCTTTAAAGGCCTATATTCAGAAACAGTCACATTCTGAGGTATTGGGGGTTAGGACTTGAATATATAAATTTTCAACTGATATAATTCAGTTCATAATAGTAAGGCATCTGTAGTTTTGGGAAATTTCTGTACACATGCACACATAACATACACACCCTACATCTGAAGACATACATGTTTTTAGCTGCTACGCAAAAACACACATGCATTTTAGCAAAGTTTGAAGGCTTTCTGCCATTGCTGGAGGCATGATGGTGGGGGATATGCAGTAAATTCTACTGAATGCTGCATGATGTAGCCCACCAGGAATGTTTTCTATTTTGCAGCACTCTTTACAGTCACACTGGGGCTTCTTTCCCCATGTCTGTAAACTCCAAATGGTATTACTTTAAACCATACTATACTTGTGAAATTCAGACCTTGACTTTGTCTCCTGCAACAGCCAATGCTTTTTGTTTGTTTCAACTCAGTTCCTGGCTTTCTTAATGTTTCTACAATTGCTCAAGCAGGATACCTTTAGTATCTACCAAAGGAATTGGCGATACATTTATTTATTTATTTATTTACTTATTTATTTATTTATTTATTTATTTATTTATTTATTGGCGATACTTTTGAATAACTTTTCAATAACTCCACCCTGCCCACTTTGCTTTTTTTGAGAAGCCCATCAACCTTGAATGTGTCTAAGGATGTTCCTTTATAACTGGAAATTAAGAAGTTAGCTATAGCATCAGAACCCAGCTTTTGTTCTGGTGTTTGTGGCCATGTACTTGAAGAAATGGGGGATCTCCACTCTGAAGGAGCCTATATGAATCATGATATGCTTAAGATAATTGCTGCAATTTTCATTCCTCTTGCTAGTGAATAGTTTGAGCATGGAATCTTAGACAAAGCCCACTCAGTGGCTTTTTGGAAGAGGTAAATGGGAGATTATACCCCTTCTATTTATTTATGATTACTATAAAAAAAAACTTACTTGGCATACATATTCTCAACATGCAGGTTCTGTTGTCATTATCACTTTTTTCTCTATTTCTGCTGACAACAGAGGAGGAATTGTAAGGATTGTGCTTTTATCTTCTTTGATATTTGGCCTGTTGCAGCTATCTTTTGTCCATGAAGGGTCTTTGTCTATCTCAGTATAATAGTATCACTCATAGGAGTGTTGAGAGGACCAACTATGTTAAAATGCTTATAAAACATTTAGAACTGCCTAAAACATATAAGCATGCAACATATGAATGTGAGGGGCATTTTATCAGTAATGCTGAGATTAGCAAGGCCCCAATCATAATGATATTACTGAGATGCTGAATTAACTAACTCTAACTCTATAGTTACCTAGCACCGGACATCTTATTTTGTGAGATAATTATTATTGAGGATACTTTTAGTTGGGACTTATGTTCCTTGCAACAAAAATCATCCTTATTGCTACATATCAGTAGATTCTTTTGAGTGAAGCCATGGTTAGCATCACCAGATGCTTCCATTGTTTCTAGGGCTACTACATGTGCTTGAGAAATTAGTCATTTGTTAAAAGTTAACTGTGCTTCATAGTCAAGGGCAGTGTTTTTCATCTTCCAAGTAATTCATGGCAGGTACTCTGGGATTTCAAGAGCAACAGATCTCATATTTCTTGGAGACAATAATACTGTAGTGAAAAGAGCTTGAAGTTTGTAGTCTCTAATAGTTGAGCTTAAGTACCTAATAATGCCACTTACTGGCTCTGTGACCCTGAACAATTTGGTTAATCTGGATGTGTCTGGGTTTCTTTACCTGTAGGATAGAAATAAATAATCTTCATGTCCCATGGTTACTGAGATTTTAAAAATTATACACATAGTAATAATATTGAAGTTTTCCTATGTGCTGTCAGTCACTATGCTAAAACACAGATAGGTTTTTCTCCCATTCATGAATCTACTTAAAACTGTATTAAACATTTCATCAAAACAGAGTTCCATTTTACTCACAGATATTTAAACTAGCTTGACTGAAGATCTTGACATTAGGGCTCTTGAGAATAGGAATGATACCAGTTTAGATGAGCTTCTTCATAGTTATTGCCATTTGTGAAACTTTTGGAAATGGGCATTTGGTTTTCATGATGTGTTGACAGAAATGATAAAATTTTCTCCTGACTTGACACAAAAGCCTTAAAATCATCTTGTTTCACTGTATCAGGAAAGCACTTATTTGATTTCAAGGTCCCCAAGACTATTCCCAACCAAAATGCAGTGGATCAGAAGAATTTGCATTGAATAGAGCCTTAAAGAGGCTAAAGAAATGCTTGTCAAATACAGCTCACCTGAGAAAAATGTATGCCAAGACAGGCTTGCTATCAGATACCCAAGTAATTGGTGTGTTCTGAGTTCAGGTAATGTGAATGGAGATATGTTGATCAATATTCCTCAAGATACTTGTAAAAATAATCCTAATGTCATGTTCTTCTCTTTAGGCAGAGAACAACATGTTTCTTTTATATTCTCATGATGAGGTTTACTTTTTATGTTTTAATTGCCAGAAATCCCAGAGGTAAAATTTTGTGTTTAATAGTGGTAAGTAGCTTTAGGTCAGGGTTCTGGTTGTATTAAATTTCCCTTCTCCACCATTACATGGTTCTTGATCCAATGTCTTTCTTAAAATGGTCTGCATATACTTTATGGTGAGTCACCTCAAATATTCTTCTAGGAAGTAGATATTATCCATTCATTGATCTATCCACACAACCATGAACAAATGTTTTTGGGCTATTTGTGCTATTTTCAGAGAACTCAGAGATAAATAAGAACCTCTGCCTTCATCTCCATCATTCTTATAACCCACAGGGAATAAGAGACATTAAGTAACTTTATAAGTAATTTTTTTAATTACTAAAAGTTAGAAGCACAATATTCAATGAGGTTATGAAATTGGAATTGTTGGGATACATGGTCATCATATGCATATTCTATAAAAAGGCTCCCTAGCATTGTAGATATCAACAAGCTCTTTGGCTGATAGGTATAGGCAGAATGAAGGAGATGCTTTACACATAAAGAATTGGGTCCTCATTATTATTTGTCATTTAAAAAATTCTCCATATTTAGCTCATGATTATTATCATCAAATATAATCTTCAAAATCCCCAAACCATAACATACTATAAAAAAACTTACTTGGCATACATATTCTCAACATGCAGGTTCTGTTGTCATTATCACTTTTTTCTCTATTTCTGCTGACAACAGAGGAGGAATTGTAAGTTCCCAGAGGAGGGTTCTATATCTTTCTACATTGTTTTGCAATATATACTGCACCTAGTCTATAAGCCTGTTTTAAGTAGGAATTTTGGATATTTTATTTTGAGATTATTTGTCTCGACCATTAAGTCTTTGGTAATTTTGTAGGCAGAATTCAGAGCTAAGTGTGTATATTGACAGGTGCATATGGGAAATTGTTCAAGAATTTAGAAATCTAAAATCTTGGTTGAAAGGACTAAAGACATTACTAAGGCTTACCACCTCATTTTTGGTGGGGAAACTGTGACCAGATAGAAGTGATATACCTAAATGCTATATCTCACAAGGTAATACTTATATATCTTTTTCTTGGTAGACTCCAATATAATACCAGTTATATTTTTTACTATAATTTCTGAACTGACAAAGGAGCAGCAGCTTAGAGTGGGGAAATGGAGTAAGGGGCAAAGGCATTCCAATAACATTGGGCTGGGGCACCTGAGTTGCTCAGTTGTTTAAGTGTCCAACTCTTGATTTTGGCTCAGATCATGGTCTCAGGGGCCTGGGACTGAGTCCCATATTGGGTCCACACTCAGTGGAGAATCTGCTTGAATCTTTCTCCCTCTCCATTTGCCCCTCCCCCCATTTATGTGTTCTCTCCCTCTCTCTTTCTCCTTCTCTAAATAAATAAACCTTAAAAAAATAACATTAGACCCATCTAAGAAAGTCACATTTGATGGCTATATTTAACTTATTTTGAGAGCAATTTCCTACTCTTATCCATATATAAAGCAGCATACAATAGAGTACAAATGTAAAAACTGAGGTTTGTGCCAGGAAATACATATCTAGGAAAAGCCCAAGAAATCACTTTATTCATGTTTTGGTTTCATCTGGATACACATGGTTAGAGTACAATTTATGTGGAGAAAATAAAACATGACATTGTTCATTTTGAGGAAGGATGTACCCTCCAAATCCAAGGCAGTGAACTGATTATTTCTTTTTCAAACAAACCTGTTTAGTCTGACTGAAGAACTGCTATTTCTCCCTACCTTTTGCAAATTGCTGTTTAAATGTAACCTAATGGAAAATTTTATTGTTTTGTGTCAAGAATTTCTGTGGCCTTTTGTCTAACAGGTAGGCAAGGTCATGACATTTTTGGATCTTCCAGAATCTACTCTGAAATAACATATGCTTCTGAAGCATAATAACTTTCTAAGGTGTCCTTCTAGGTAGTTTTGTCATTTTTTAGTTGAAAGGGAAAAATAGGATACCATCATATGAAATTTGCTCCAAGAAGTTTGTTTTGATGAATGCTTTTGAGCAGTGGTTCTCAATGCTGGATGAACATTCAAATAATCTAGGAGCCTTAAAAACAATGCAAATTTATAGACATTTAATTAGTCAGGAGTGAGTTAGGGTCAGAATTACAAGGGACATGTGCTTTGTGTACCTTGTTAGCTTTCCTTCATCTCTTCCATTGTTCTAACAGATCTTCTTGCCTCTCTTCCATTTCCCACTGCTTCTCCTTTGCTAGACCCCTACTCAGTCACCCCACACACACCAAACACATACCACCTCTTCAATTCCCACTTCTGAGCTAGCTGGTACTCAAACTTCAATTTGTATGAATAATGATTGTTTATTAAACAACAACAACAATAAATATTATATTAATAATATATTAGTATTATGTTAATTATAATAAATATTATTAATTAAACATCCCTTTTTTGTATATTTTTTATTGGAGTTCGATTTGCCAACATATAGCATGACACCCAGTGCTCATCTGTCAAGTGCCCCCCTCAGTGCCCATCACCCAGTCACCCCATCCCGCTACCCACCTCCCCTTTCACTATCCCTTGTTCGTTTCCCAGAGTTAGGTGTCTCTCATGTTCTGTCACCCTCACTGATATTTCCCACTCATTTTCTATCCTTTCCCCTAAACATCATTTTTAATATTTATTTTAAGTCTCTTTTGATTTTGTATCTCTAGTATGGAAATTTTTATTAAACTTTATTAGAATGGGATGTGAGTACAGTATGGTTGCTGAGAAATTGGACAGTTCCTTATAACAATAGTCTTCTAAGGCAGGTCTAATTTCTTCACACTCTCTAAAACATGGGGCTTTGGAATTTAGAGGGTGGAGTGATCCCAGTCCCTTCTCTAAGAGAAATCAGACCTGGGCACAAAAAGATGATTGTAAAGGCTTCTAATATTTGAGTTGCTGGAAGAGACCTTCACACCTGCCTGGCCTGCTCTCTATATTCCCTATAGAGAATAGGGACTCTAGCTCCAACCAGTCAGTTTGAACAGAAGCAGAGCAGGCTGAGAACTTTCTCCAAAGACAAACCAACATGCTCTGCCAGAAAGTCTGAGTCCAGAGAAGCCAGTCCAAGATTTCCTTGGCAAACAAGCTTTAGGCAAAGCTGATATTGACTTGCCAACATGAAACAGCCCAGCTCCTCAGTATAAGTGGATCATGGTTGTAGTAAAGATAGGGAAACTATGGTGAAAATGAGGCTTATGATTAGATATGGGCTCTAGACTTCAAGCCAGCCTTGCATCTCTACTCCTTATATTGGTAGTCAGTATTTTCATGTATTCCCTTTCCCTGAGAAGAAAAAAGGCATGGTCCCTGTCTTTAGTATGCACTTAGTCTGATGAAGAGGCATGGTCCTTGCTCTTAAAGTCTCCCAAACCTACTGAGAAAATAGATAGTGTTATGTCTATTTGGAATTTTTAACATAATTGATTAAATGAAATTTCTTCACATAAAATGACTCAAGAACACTTCAAAAAGCAATGCATAATGAATTTAGTATAAGCACATTCAGCACAGAAGGAAGGAATAGGAGTGGTTAATTTGGACACAGTTCTAAGAAGCAGTGTTTAGCATTTAGGAGCCCAGAAATTTGGCTTCCTTCCATTCTTTCCACTTAATTTTCCATCCTTGCTTATCCCTGGGTATCTCCTTCACAGTGGCCCAAGATGGAAAATCAGCCAGTGCTCTAGACTGGCTCTGCTTCCTTAATTCATTTCAAAGAGAAAGACCAGGTCCTGTTCAATGTGTTGGCTTTTAGCTTAGACTGTTACTCTTCCCTGTCTCTGAAGATCCCCTTATATGTGGAATTCAATTTAATTCAACATGCTTATTGAGAAGCCCTCTAGTGTCAGGAATTGTGCTAAGTGTTGGAAAAACAGCAATGACAAAAACATAATCTCTACTAACAACTGAAAGAAAGAGAGAGAAATAGAAAACTAGCTGTAAATGGTATGATAAATACTACAGGGAGCCTTAAGAAAGAATTGGTGGGAATATGTAGAAGAGAGCTATTTATTTTTTATATGTTGAGTTCTAATAGCTTATGGACCATCTAGAAAAAAATGAACAGTAAATTGTTGGCTAGATAGATCTAGAAGTTAGGAGAATGGACTGAGATAATGATGGAAATTTGGGATTCATCAACACATGGGTTTACTTGAAACTTTGGGATGAGATCCCTCAAGGAGAGAATGATGAAGATGAAGAACAATTGAATGGAAAAATACCAAGCTTTAAAGAGTGAACCAAACTAGAGCCCATGAAAAACTGAGAAACCACAGCCTTCTCAAAATGTTATAACCAGGAACTTCCATATTCACTTAATGTGGAGTAAAAGTGGTCAGATTCATGCTCCCACCTGTAAAAACAAGCAAAACAAAACACCACCACCAACAACAAAACAGAGAAATATTATACAGTAAAAGTTTTCAAAACACTGAAAATTAAGCAACAAAGGATAGTGATCCATGTGAGATGGGAAAAGATGAGGTAAGCCCTAAAATTTCCCTAGCTTACTGCCTTGAGAGAGTTTCCAGGCTGCAGTATAGAAGGAACCCTTATAGTGCCTGGTGGGCTCCATGAGTTGAGGAGAAGTAGTGGAGAGTCTGGGGAGGCCAAGGTAGCTAGGGTTCACAGACAGAATACAGGAGGGAGAAATCTGCACAGAAGAAGAACTTCAGGCATCTGAAGATGGTGCTTCTCTAATATTCAGATGAATAATGACTAGTTTATGCATATAAGGAAACTACCCAAAACCAAGGAAATGAATAAAGGGACACTCTGGACACATATATACAAGACCAGGATTAGTGTTTGTTCTTACTAGCTAGAGTGGAAAATTTTGATTAGATGTAAGGGAGAGTACTCAAAAAGGTTTTACTTTAGTAGTATGGTAAAATTAGCCCCAGAGTAAATTCACCTAACAAAACTTAAAACCAAGACCAGGACAGCCTGGGTGGCTCAGCAGTTTAGCATCTGCCTTTGGCTCAGGGCGTGATCCTGGGGTCCCCGGATCGAGTCCCACATCAGGTTCCCTGCATGGAGCCTGCTTCTCTAACTGCCTGTGTCTCTGCCTCTCTCTCTCTCTCTTTCTCTCTCTCTCTTTCTCTCTGTGTGTCTCTCATGAATGAATAAATAAATAAAATTAAAAAAAAAAAAAAACAACCAAGACCAAAAGGACCAAGCTCTCTCCAAGGAACTTAACAGTGTTGCAGAAAAAAGCTCAAGAATATGAATGCAAAAATATCCAATAGCCAACAATTTAAAATTTACAATGTCTTGTATTCAACCAAAATTACCAATTAATCAATTGAAACTGCTTCAGAAATAAAATAGATGAAGTGAGCATTGTGTAATATAAATATTGTTGAATCACCATATTTTACACCTGAAATTAATATCGTGTGTCAACTATACTTCAGTTAAAAACATAACAAAAATAAATAAATAAAACAAGTGATAACAATAGTATAGACAAAGATATTAAAAACATTGTTATAATTTTATCCTCTATATTCAAAAATCTAGAGGTAATATTGAATATATATATATATATACACACACATATATGCATATATACATATATGTTGAATATTTTGGTGTATTTCATTTTGGATCATTTCTCTTGCTATGTACTCAAGTTCACCAGTATTTTCTTCTGCTGTGTCTAGTCTGATGTTAATCCCATCCAGGGTATTTTTTAATCTCAGACACTGTAGTTTCATCTCTAAAAGTTTCATTTGGCTCTTATTTGTATCTTCCATGACTCTAATAAACATATTCAATCTTAGGGATGCCTTGGTAGCTCAGCGGTTGAACGTCTGCCTTAGGCTCAGGATGTGATCCCATGGTCCTGGGATGGAGTCCTGCATCAGTCTCCTTGCGAGGAGCCTGCTTTTTCCTCTGCCCATGTCTCTGCCTCTCTCTGTGTTTCTCATGAATAAGTAAATAAAATCTTTAATATATATATGTTGAACACAAGCAAGAGAAATGATCCAAAATGAAACACACCAAAACACAAACAAACAAAAAATAATTTAAAAATAAAAGGAATACCAATGAGCTACAGGAAAAGTACAAGCATCTTAACATACATGTATACTTTAACTCCCTAAAAGAGGAGGGGGGAACATTTCATGAAGGAATTAATAGCAGAAAAATTTCCAGTTTTGATGAAAACTATAAACTCGCAGATTATGAACCTAATGGAGCATAAAAAAAATAAAGCACACAAAAAAAGCATGCAGAAAACTACATCATGGCATATCATAATGAAATTGTTCAAAACTAATGATAAAATTCTAAAAATGGTTAAAAAATGAAAAGCACACTATATGAAGAAAAACAAAGACATGAATGATAGCAGATTTCTCATGATAAACAATTTTAGCATAAAGACAGTGGAACGTCTCTATGTACTGAAAATAAATCTATAAAGTCATAATTATATACCTAGTGAAAATAACTTTTTGAAAATAACTTTCAAACTAAAGATGAAATAAAGATACTTTTAGACATGCAAAAACTGAAAGAACTCATCATCACAATGGCTACACTATAAGATACATTAAAGACATGAAATCCTTTAAACAGAATTAAAACAGTAATGAATTTCTACACAAAGGCATGAAGAGTCTCAGATGTGGTAAATATATGGATACATTAATTTTTTTTTCTTATTAAGTAACTATCTCTACAAGAAAATTGTTTAGAGACACCTGGGTGGCTCAGTGGTTAAGCGTCTGCCTTTGGATCAGGGTGTGGTCCTGGTATCCCAGGATTGAGTCCTACATCAGGCTCCCCACAGGGGCCCTGCTTCTCCCTCTGCCTATGTCTCTGTCTCTCTCTGTGTGTCTCTCATGAGTAAATAAATAAAATCTTAAAAAAAAAAGAAAATTGATTGCTTACACAATGACAATATCAATATAGTCAGGGATTTATTACATAGAGTATAGGTAAAATGTATGACAAAAATAACAAAAAGCCTGAAAGGGCAGAAATGAAGTATAGTATTTTAAGGTATTATATATAAAGTGCTGTAATATCACTTGAAACTAGATTTTAATGTTACAGCTTTATATTACAACCCTAAATCAACTAATAAAATAAGAAAGGTTATATTGTAGCTAACAAGCCAACAAAGAAGATAGAATGAAATAATAAAATATTTAATTCAAAATAACTCAGAAATAGAGGGAAAAGAGAACAAAGAATAAAGGAGACATATAAAACAACTAGCAAGATGATAGACTTAAGCCTAATCATATGAAATGTAAAATGTTTAAACACCTCATTTAAAAATCAGAAATCTTCAGATTCAGTAAAAAAACAACTTGATGTTGTCTACAAGAAACACACCCGATAAAGATTTAAAAATAAATATTAATGGTAAAAGATGGGAAAGATAAAGGAAGCCTCAGTTACCATATTAACTTTAGACAAAGTATCAGTAAGATCAAATAATTTTACCAGATATCAAAAGGTCATTTCATGATGATAAAGAGCTCAATTTATTGGAGGACATAATATCCTAAATATATATGCTTCTAATAGCAGAGCTTTGAAATACATGAGGCACACCCAATAGAACTACAAAGAGAAAAAGAGAAATATCCCATTATACTGAGACAAATAACTCCTAAGTATTGATAGAACAAGCACACAAAAAGCCAGGAAGAATGTAGTAGACTTGAACAATGCTGTCAACCAACTTTTTCTAACTGACATTTATAGAACACTGTTTCTGACAACAGCAAAATGCACATTCCTTTCAAATGTACACAGAACATGTATTAAGATAGACCATATTATAGACCATAAAACAAGTTTCAACAAATTGTAAAGGATTCAAGTCATAACAGTTTGTTCTCTGACCACAGTGAAATTAAATTAGAAATCAATCACAGAAATATATAGAAAACCTCCAAATATTTAGAAACTAATACTCTTCTAAATAACTTATGAGACAAAGGAGACATAAAAAGAGACATTAGAAAGTATTTTGAACTGAATGAAAATGAAAACACAGCATGTCAATGCATTTGTGGCTGCTGCTAAGACAGTACTTAGGAGAAAAATAGCAACAAATGACTGGATTAGAAATGAAGGAAAAAGGTCTTAATCAATGCATTCAGCTTCTTCAATAATAAACAAAAAAGAACAAAAACCATACTCAGGATAGAAAGGAAATAATAAAGATTAAAGCAGATATCAATGAAACATAAACACAAAACAATGGAGAAAATCAGTCAAATAAAAGTTGGTTCTTTAATATCATTAAAATTGATCAAGTGTAGCCAAACCACTGAGTTAAAAAGAGCACCCAGAATACCAATATCAGGGACAATTGAGTTAGTACCACTACAGAATCTACAGATATTAAAAGAATAGTAAGGGGTATATTATGAATAACTTTATGCCTGCAAATTGAACAACTTAGATAATTGGACAAATTTCCCTGAAAAACACAAACTACCAAAGCTCATTCAGGAAGAAATAGATAACCCAAATAGCCTGCTTAAGAAACTGAATTTGTAAATTGAAATCTCACAAAGAAGCTATTCAGACACGAATGGCTTCATTGGTGAATTCTACCTAATGTTTCAGGAAGAAATAACATCAAATTCTACATAATTTTTTTTTAAAAAGTACAGAAAGAGAAATACTTTCCTACTCATTATTTGGTGCCAATATTACCGTGATTCCAAAGTAAGACAAAGACATTATAAGAAATGAAAACTACAACTTGATAGGTATGATGTCACCAAATCAGAAACTCCTGCATTTTGAAAGACACTGCTAAGAGAATGAAAAACAATGCACAACTAGTAGAAAATATTCGCAAAACATAAATTTGGTAAACTACTTGTATTCAGAATATATGAACAGCTCTCATAACCCAATAACAATAAAATAATCAACCCAATTTAAAAACAGGTGAGGATTTTAAATGGCATTTCATCAAAGAAGATATCCAAATGACAAGTAAGCACACAGAAAAATGCTCAATATTATTATTCACTGAAGAGATACAAATTAAATTCAAAATTATATGCCACTAAATACCTATTAGAATTTCTGAAATTAATGCCTAACCCTTACCAAGTGTTGGTGAAAGTATCGAGGTACAGGGACTCTCATACACTCCTGTTGGGAATGTGAAATGATACAATCACTTAGAAAAAAATGCTTACCATGTTCTTAAAAAATTAAGCATGCATTTATCATATTATCCAGCCATTCAATTCCTAGGTGTTTACTCAAGAGAACAGAAAGCATATGTCCGTATAAAGTCTTATACTTGTATGTTCATGGCATATTTATTTGTAATAGCTAAAAACTGGAAATAACCCTAAAGTCTATCAACAGGTGAATGAATAAACAAATTGTGCCATATACATACAAAGGAATACTACCTAGCAATAAAGGGGAATAAACTTTGATGCTGGAAACAATATGGATAGATTTCAGAATGATAGTGGTGAGCAAAAGAAGCCAGACCAAAACCAAAATAGCTTGTATGTTTCCATTTATATAAAATTCCTGAAAATGCAAACCAATCCATAATAATAGAAAGCATATCAGTAGTTGCTGGGGTTGTGGGGTCAGGAGGAAATATGTGGGGTTGAGGATATGCTTACCTTTTTTATTGTGATGAGAATTTCATGCATGAAATTCATACATCAAAACTTATCAAATTGTAAACGTGTAATACACTATGTATAGTTTATTGTATATCAATTAAATCCTAGCAAAGCAGCTTTTAAAAATCCTATAATTGTTTTTTTTTTTTTTGTATCTACATAGATGAACTTGATTTTCTCGATGGAATGTAAAATGAAGAAACCTTTTAAAGGAATTACACTTGTACATGACCCACGGTCTCACTCCCATCATAAACCCAAACAATCCAAGTCGACTTTATTGTGATAGCTGAAATGCCTTCAAAAGATAACAAAGCCAGTATACCAACTAAGATAAGGTTTAAAGTATTCAGGGATAATGTGTAATCTCCTACAGATCTGTCTGTAGGTGTGCTTCCTTCCTATGTGTGATAGGGAAATTTGAGATGCTATAAAACAGTGAGAAAGAGGTGGGCACTGCAAAGAGATTCCTACTTTGCCATTAACTAGCTGTGTATCTTTAGGAAAGTCACTTGCCCTCTGTGTTCCTTAATTCAGTTTTAAAATAAAGTTGGACTAGATGGTCTCTAAAGTTCTTTCAGATGCCAAGATTAGTTTTTTTTTTAACATATCCTACTGTCATACAGAGGTTTTTAACACTGTTTCCAATAGATGGAGAACTAATTTCACCAGCTATCCTTTGATAGCATGATTTCACATTCAGGTAGATTTGCTTCTACTGTAGCCACCTCCTGGAGTATTTTGGTGCATTGTAGTGCACTTCAGCATGTTAAGTAGTCAGGGTTGTCCTGCAGAGAAAAAAAAAAAAGAACATAATTTTGTTTTTCCTCTGTCATCCCAAGTTTTTTTTTTTTAAGATTTTATTTATTTATTCATAGAGACACACAGAGAGAGAGGCAGAGACACAGACAGAAGGAGAAGCAGGCTCCATGCAGGGAGCCTGACATGGGACTCCATCCTGGGTCTCCAGGATCACACCCTGGGCAGCGGCACTAAACCCCTGCACCACCGGGGCTGCCCTGTCATCCCAAGTTTTGACCACAGCATCATATATTTCACTAAACACCATGTAAATATCTCATGATTTGGGGAATACTGATGTCATAGTTTGTCTTTTAGAGAGCAGGAATTACATGGGTGAGGATGCCCTTGGATGGCTGGTGTGCTGACCCTCTGGAACCAGGAAATGGAGAAGTTGAAAGAGATATGCATGAAAATGACCAAGATATGGATAAGGGACAGCTTGGAGGGTCATGAAAATGAGTAGACATTTTGGAATGGGCTATTGGGGAAGGAAGGGTATGTGGCTTTCTTTGGGATATATATTCCAAGACCTGCAGAATCACCTTCGTTCTCTCCCCACTCTCCCCAGCTCCATGAAGAGTCACTGCAAACTACTTTTCTGCATGTCCATCAGTCTATATATTCTTCTTGCTTTGAATCTCTAATTAGATTTTTAACAGATGAAAGTCTTTCTGTTGCCATGGGTCATTATCTTCCATTGTGTACAGAAGAAGGAGGTTTGGTGCAGGGGTCCAGTAGGTATAAAGTTCCTCTGAGGCTGGACCTCCCCGTCCAGGGCCTAGTACTTCTAATATTTGAGGGAATTCAGGTCACATATCTTACTAAAACTGATAATTTTCACTAACGAAAATAGCTTTGTTGCTTTTTTTTTTTTTGTATATAGACTTACAAATAAAAAGATAAAACTCTCTAAAATTTTGAGGAAAATGGTAGAGAATTAAATTTTACTGCCTGTGTTAACCACTATCATTTTGATGACCATCTTTCATTTGTCATTATGTATATATAGAGAGAGAAATGTATCTTTATAATATAATATATAAGCATATTTATAATATATATTATATGTAATATAATATATACACACATACACACATATGTGCATCCACACTTGCATAAATGGGATATAATTTATGATAGACAGAGCTCTCACAATTCATGTCCTAATCCCTAGAACCTGTGACTGTTACATTACATGGCCAAGGGGATGAAGGCAGCAGGTGCAATAAAGGTTGCTCACAAGGATTTTTCAATGTGGAAGTCAGGGATAGTAGAGTTAATGTCAAAGTGATGTGATGTCAGAAACATTCAACTGGTCATTGCTAGTTTTAAAGATGGAAAAAGGAGCCACCAGCCAAGGAATATGGGTGGCTTCTCAAAGCTGGAAAAGCATATAAAACTAATTATTATTAGTTTTAAGCATATAAACTATTATTAAGTTTTAAGCATATAAACTATTATTATGAAGAACACTTTTTCCCCTAAGTCCTTCAACCTCCTTTCCTAGTCTTTGCTTCCCACCCCACATAAACAATTTTAATGATTTGTTATGTACCCTTTCATGCATTTTCATGCTTATACATATACAGATATGAAAATATACACAGATGACTTTGGAATTATATGTAGTCTATGTATATTGTATACATTTCTAGTATAGTCTATGTATGATGTGTACATAAATTATATCTATATATATTATACATAGATGACTGAAATTATTTTATAAAAATGGAAGCACAATTCCCATCTGCATCATATTTGAACTTTTTAGATTGATTTACAACGAAATATGTCAGCACTTGAAACAGTTGAGATAGGAGTCAACCTGCCTTATGAGGATTTTCTTGGTTTCTGAATGGAGCCCAAGTATATGACTGAACCATAGAAGGGAGAAAAGAGAGATGCAGAGGGTCTAAGCTGTTAAGGACAGTGATTGAGCTGTTGGATTGAGCTTAGCCATCTGTATGTGAGAGCTACTTCTGAGCTTTTCAGCTGCATAGGTCAATAAATTCTCTCTTTTTTTTTAAAGCCATTTTGAACTGATTTTTAAAAAGATTGTTTTAGTAACCTAGCAACACATTGTCCTGAAATATAAACTCTTAAAGTCTGTTCATCTTTGTCTACTATACTACTACAAGATTTGGGAGGTTAGATGGCTTATAAGCTCCTTCCCTTACCCCACCACATTTCAAACTTTGGCAATTATTTTAGTCAAAAGACAGTACTAGTGTGGCGAAAGAAAGAAAGAAAGAAAGAAAGAAAGAAAGAAAGAAAGAAAGAAAGAAAGAAAGAAAGAAAGAAAAGAGAGAAAGAGAGAGAAAGAAAGAAAGAAAGAAAGAAAGAAAGAAAGAAAGAGCTTATTTGCTCCTGAAACCAGGAAGTAGAGAACAGAAAACACCACAGAGGTTGTCTTTTTAGCTTTATTATCTTTCCATTTTCTCATGGAAGCTCTCTTCAGTGGACTAGAACAGTGTCAAGCAATGTTTAGCTCATGTCCTCAAAGTATAGCAATCAAAGAAGGAGCCCTTCTCAATCCCAGCTTTGATTCAGAAAATTCAGGGAAACTTTCTGATTGGCTGGATTGGGTCATGTGCATAGGTGATGAGAAGCTATGATTGGTCCATTCTGGGTGCCAGTCTACCTCAGTGGCCATCCTTGGGTCATGGTCTTTTCCTGGATAAAGTCATAACACAGACATTTCCAGAGGATTATCAAAAATACTTTTAGGCAAGGGGCAGGGCAAGATGGTGGAAGAGTAGGGGTCTCAACTCACCTGGTCCCACCAACTTACCTAGATAACTTTCAAAACATCCTGAACACCTACGAATTCGACTGGAGATTTAAAGAGAGAACAGCTGGAACGCTATAGAGAGAAGGGTGTCTGCTTCTAGCAAGAATCATCTAGGGTGAAATTTACTTAGGTCATGCTTGATATTCTTGACTCAGCCCACTCATACAGCCACTCCGCACTGAGCAAAATGACTAAGGAAGAACTCACCACAAAAGAAAGAATCAGAAACAGTACTCTCTGCCACAGAGTTACAGAATTTGGATTACAATTCGATGTCAGAAAGCCAATTCAGAAGCACAATTATAAAGCTACTGGTGGCTCTGGAAAAAAGCATAAAGGATTCAAGAGACTTCATGACTGCAGAATTTAGATCTAATCTGGCCAAAATGAAAAATCAATTAAATGAGATGCAAACCAAACTGGATGTCCTAATGACGAGAGTCAATGAGGTGGAAGAAAGAGTGAGCAATATAGAAGACAAGTTAATGGCAAGGAAGGAAGCTAAGGAAGAAAGAGAAAAACAATTAAGAGACCATGAGGAAAGAGAAAAGGTTAAGGGAAATAAAGGAGAGCCTCAGAAGGAAAAATCTACATTTAATTGGGGATCCAGAGGGTGCCAAAAGGGACAGAGGACCAGAAAGCATATTTGAACAAATCATAGTTGAGAACTTCCCTAATTTGGGGAGGGAAACAGGCATTCAGATCCAGGAGATAAGAGGTCCCCCCCCAAATCAAAAAAATTGCTCAACACCTCAACATTTGTTTTAAAGAGTTATTTATTTATGATAGACATAGACAGAGAGAGAGAGGCAGAGACACAGGAGGAGGGAGAAGCAGGCTCCATGCCGGGAGCCTGACATGGGACTTGATCCCGGGTCTCCAGGATCGCGCCCTAGGCCAAAGGCAGGTGCTAAACCGCTGAGCCACCCAGGGATGCCCAACACCTCAACATTTAATAGTGAAACTTGCAAATTCCAAAGATAAAGAGAAAATCCTTAAAGCAGCAACAGAAAAGAGATTCTTAACTTATATGGGGAGAAATATCAGATTAACAGCAGACCTCTCCACAGAGACCTGGCAGGCCAGAAAGGGTTGGCAGGATATATTCAGGGTCCTAAATGAGAAGAATGTGAAGCCAAGAATACTTTATCCAGCAAGGCTCTCATTCAGAATAGAAGCAGTAATAAAGAGCTTCCAAGATAGGCAGAAACTAAAAGAATATGTGACCACCAAACCAGCTCTCCAAAAAATATTAAGGGGGACCCTGTAAAAGAAAGAAGCCCAAAGAAACAATACACAAAAACGGGGACTGAATAGGTATTATGATGACACTAAATTCGTATCTTTCAATTACTCCGAACACAAATGGGCTAAATGACCGCATCAAAAGACACAGGGTTTCAGAGTGGATAAAAAAGCAAGACCCATCTATTTGCTGTCTACAAGAGACTTATTTTAGACCTAAGGACACCTACAGCCTGAAAATGAAAAGTTAGAGGACCATTTACCATTCAAATGGTCCTTAAAAGACAGCAGAGGTAGCAATCCTCATATCAGATAAAGTTTATCCCAAAGACTATAGTAAGAGATGGAGAGGGACACTATGTCATGCTTAAAGGGTCTATCCAACAAGAGTATCTAACAATCATGAATATTTATGCCCCTAATGTGGGAGCTACCAAGTATATCAATCAATTAATAACCAAAGTAAAGACATGCTTAGATAAAAATACACTAATAGTACAAGGCTTTAACACGACACTTTCTGCAGACAGATCTTCTAAGCACAACATCACCAAAGAAACAAGGGCTTTAAATGATATGCTAGACCAGATGGATTTCACAGATATATACAGAACTTTGTATTGGAATGCAACTGAATATACATTCTTCTCAAGTGCACATGGAACTTTCTCCAGAATAGACCACATACTGGGTCACAAATCAGGTCTCAACTGATACCAAAAGATTGAGATTGTCCCCTGCATATTTTCAGACCACAGTGCTTTGAAACTAGAACTCAGTCATAGAAGAAATTTGGAAGAAATCCAAACACATGGAGGTTAAAGAGCAACGTACTAAAAGATGAATGGACCAACCAGGAAATTAGAAAAGAACTAAAAAGATTCATGGAAACTAATGTAAATGAAGATACAATCATTCAAAATCTTTGGAATATAGCAAAAGTGGCCCTAAGCCACTTGAAATACAAGCAGCCCTCAAAAAATTGGGAAAAAACTCAAATACATAGGCTAACCTTGCACCTAAAGGAACTGGAGAAAGAACAGCAAATAAAACCTACACCAAGCAGAAAAAGAGAGATAATAAAGATTCGAGCAGAACTCAATGAAATAGAGACCAGAAGAACTGTGGAACAGATCAACAAAACCAGGAGTTGATTCTTTGAAAGAATTAATAAGATAGATAAGCCATTATCCAGCCTTATTAAAAACAAAAGAGAAAAGACTCTAATTAATAAAGTCTTGAATGAAAAAGGAGAGATCACCACCAATACCAAGGAAATACAAAGGATTTTAAAAACATATGATGAGCAGCTATATGCCAATAAATTAGGCAATCTAGAAGAAATGGATGTGTTTCTGGAAAACCACAAACTACCAAAACTGGGACAGGAAGAAATAGAAAACCTGAACAGGCCAATAACCATGGAGGAAATTGAAGCAGTCATCACAAACCTCCCAAGACACAAAAGTCCAGGGCCAGATGGCTTCCCAGGGGAATTCTATCAAACGTTTAAAAAAGAAACAATACCTATTCTACTAAAGCTGATCCAAAAGATAGAAAGGGATGGAATACTTCCAAACTCGTTCTATGAGGCCAGCATCACCATAATTCCAAAACCAAAGACTCCACCAAAAAGGAGAACTATAGACCAATATCCCTGATGAACACAGATGCAAATATTCTTAACAAGATACTAGCCAATAGGATCCCAGTACATTAAGAATATTATTCACCATGATCGTCTTCAATAGATGTAGAGAAAGCATTTGACAAAATACAGCATCCATTCTTGGTCAAAACTCTTCAGAGTGTGGGGATAGTGGGAACATTCCTCAGCATCTTAAAAGCCATCTATAAAAAGCCCACAGCAAATATCATTCTCAATGGAGAAACACTGGGAGCCTTTCCCCTAAGATCAGGAACACGACAGGGATATCCATTCTCACCACTGCTATTCAACATAGTACTAGACGTCCTAGCCTCAGCCATCAGGCAACAAAAAGAAATAAAAGGCATTCAAATTGGCAATTGGCAAAGAAGAAGTCAAACTCTCCCTCTTTGCAGAAGACATGATACTGTACGTAGAAAAGACTCTACCCAAGATTGTTAGAACTCATACAGAATTCAGCAGTGTGGCAGGATACAAAATCAATGCACAGAAATCAGTGGCATTTCTATACACTAACAATGTGACTGAAGAAAAGGAAATTAAGGAGTCAATCCCATTTACAATTGCACCCAAAAGCATAAGATACCTAGGAATAGACCTAACCAAGATGTAAAGGATCTATACCCTAAAAACTACAGAACACTTCTGAAAGAAATTGAGGAAGACACAAAGAGATGGAAAAATATTCCATGCTCATGGATTGGAAGAATTAATATTGTGAAAATGTCTATGCTACCCAGGGGAATTTACATGTTCAATGCAATCCCTATCAAAATACCATGGACTTTCTTCAGACAGTTGGAACAAATAATCTTAAGGTTTGTGTGGAATCAGAAAAGACCTCGAATAGCCAGGGGAATATTAAAAAAGAAAACCAGAGCTGGGGGCATCACAATGCCATATTTCAAGTTGTACTACAAAGCTGTGATCATCAAGACAGTGTGGCACTGGCACAAAAACACACACATAGATCAATGGAACAGAATAGAGAATCCAGATACTTGCCCTCAACTCCATGGTCAACTAATATTTGACAAGGCAGGAAATACTATCCACTGGAAAATGGACAGTCTCTTCAATAAATGGTGCTGGGGAAATTGAACGGCCACGTGCAGAAAAATGAAACTAGACCATCCTCTTACACCATACACAAAGATAAACTCAAAATGGATGAAAGATCTAAATGTGAGACAAGAATCCATCAAAATCCTAGAGGAGAACACAGGCAATACCCTTTTTGAACTTGGCCGCAGAAACTTCTTCCAACATACATCTATGAAAGCAATGGAAACAAAAGCAAAAACGAACTATTGGGACTTAATCAGGATAAAAAGCTTCTGCACAGCAAAAGAAACAGATAAAAAACTAAAAGACAACCTACAGAATGGGAGAAGATATTTGCAAATGACCTATCAGAAAAAGGGCTAGTATCCAAGATCTATAAAGTACTTATTAAACTCAACAGCAAAGAAACAAACAATCTAATCATGAAATGGGCAAGAGACATGAATAGAAATTTCACCAAAGACGCACACCTGGTCAACAAGCACATGAGAAAATGCTCTGCATCCCTTGGCATCAGGGAAATACAAATCAAAACCACAATGAGATACCACCTCACACCAGTGAGAATGATGAAAATTAACAAGACAGGAAATAACAAATGTTGGAGAGTATATGGAGAAAGGGGAACCCTCTTGCAGTGTTGGTGGGAATATGAACTGGTACAACCATTCTGGAAAAGTGTGTGGAGGTTCCTCAAAGAGTCAAAAAGAGAGCTATCATATGACCCAGCAATTGCACTACTGGGAATTTACCCCAAAGATACAGATGCAGGAAAGTGCCAGGACACCTGCACCCCAATGTTTATAGTAGCAATGTCAACAATAGCCAAAATGTGGAAGGAGTCTCGGTGTCCATTGAAAAATGAATGGATAAAGAAGATGTGGTCTATATATACAATGGAATATTACTCAGCCATTAGAAATGATGAATACCCACAATTTGCTTCGATGTGGATAGAACTGGAGGGTATTATGCTGAGTTAAGTAAGTCAATCCGAGACGGACAATCATTATATGGTTTCACTCATATGCGGAATATAAAAAATAGTGAAAGGGATTATAGGGGAAAGGAGAGAAAATGAGTGGGAAAAATCAGAGAGGGTGACAAAACAGAGACTCCTAACCCTGGGAAATGAACAAGAGGCAGTGGAAGGGGAGGTGGGCAGGGGGACAGGGAGACTGGGTGACGGGCACTGAGAGGGGCACTTGACGGGATGAGCACTGGGTGTTATGCTATATGTTGGCAAATTGAACTCCTTATAAAAAAATACATATAAAAATATAAATAAATAAATAAATAAATAAATAAATAAATAAATAAATAAATAAATAAGTTTTGAAAGGAAAAAAAAAAGAAACCATTTGCTAGAAATCAATGCATATCTGGGTAAGTAGGAAAACAACATAGCCATCTGGACAGATCCCTAGTATAAAAGTTGGAAAACTTGGGTCTAGGGTGGACTTATCCCTCTTTACCAGGGGAATGTCATCTGACCTCTATGAACTTCTATTCTTCATATGTAAAATGCAAATGTTAAGGTCACCTCTGTATATTCCCATGCTATTGAGAGGACCAAATACAATAACAATGTAAAAATCATTGAAAAATGTAAAGGGCTATTTGATAGAAATGATCTGATATTTTGTCTTTCATTGTATAAGTGAGAGAAAAATACTTTTATCTGGAGGTACCTGGGTGGCTCAGTCTGTAAGGCACTACCTTTGGCTCAGCCCTACATGAGCTCCACATGGGGTGGGGGGGGGGTCCCTGCACAGTGGGGAGTCTGCTTCTCCATCTCCCTTTGCCCCTCTGTCTCTGCCTGTCTCTCTGTCTCTCTCTCTCTTCAAATAAAATCTTAAAAAAATACTTTTATCTCTGTAAGTAACCATTCAGAAGCCCAGAATAGTACATTTATCTCCCTCTCAATATATAGTATTTTTAATGGGAATTGTTTATTGTTATTCCAAAAGGCTTACCAATGAGGGAGGATAGGAAATACTCCACAGCATACTATCTGCTCTTTAGCTAGATCTACAGATTAAACTATTTCCCAATCTAGAAACCCTTTGCTCTTCTAGTATCTTAGATCTGTGCCCAGTTTTGAAATTCAGAAAACTAACATGAACCACTCTGAGAGGTCTAGTGGTTAAGAGATTGAACTCTTAGCCAGCCTACATGGGTCTGAATCCCAGGTCTCCACTTACCAGTAAGATTACTTAACCACTTGAGCAAGTGACTTAACCACTCTGGTCTCAATCCCCCATTTATAAAATGGATATGATGCTTCTTTACCAGCTTCAGAGGATTGTAGTGAGGATTAAAATATTTAAATCATTGTCCTTCATGTAAATGCAATATACGTTGTTTATTATTCTTAGTATTCCTTAGGGTCCCTTGTTTTGTCCTTTTCTGAGACTCCAGTTTCTATAGGCATCTCTATAATATACACCATAATACTTCTGTAGTGTGATTAATAAGTGCATGAGCAGCTAAGCAAGTCAGGAAAATGGGATCTTCAGGCCCATCATCTTTCAGTTGTACTCATGAAGAAACTCCAGCAGAGGGAGGTGAGATGTGAACCAGACTGGAATTCAAACTTCTGACTTTAGCCAGGTGTTTTCCCATCCATACAAAACCAGTCAAATGAAAAATGTCACTCAGATGGAAGAGACAATTCAGACCAAAGAGATGTGTGAAATGTTTAAAGTTGTTTATTTCATATTAAAGATATACTTTTGTTATTGCATTATATGTATTTACACTAATAAAATTTCATCAGACACCAAAAACAAAAACAAAACCCCAAATACTTTCAGGCAAACTTGACAGTCAATAAGAAACTGAATCGAAGAAAGGTAAGTCAAAGAACTCTCAGATTTGAGTGTATCCTTCTTGGGTCTCTGAGGTTTCTTGCTAAAATATAAGTAAACCTTAGGACAAAGTGAAGTATTTATGATGCATCATTAAGTGAGAAAAAACAAGATGCAGACAATTAATATGAAATACACAATCTGTATTTAAAATAAATTTTAAAGTGTGTTTAAGATACATTAAACTTTAAAGGCAGGTTGAGATCAGAGGCTAATACTGAAGACCCTTCTTGCCCCATGACAAAGTCCCTGATAGACTGGTAATTTTCAGAGGTCACAGGTCCACCTCTAGGCAGAAACATCTTTGAGATGTTCATGTTCCTAGAGTTCTTCTGTGGGGATGGTTCTGGCCATTGTCTTTTCTGTCCCTCCCTGCTAGACAAGTCCTAGTTCTCTCCCTGCGTAGGACTAGATGGCATTTTGAGTCAAGCTGTCTCTTGGAAACAGAAACCATTATGAGAGGCTGGCCTGGGATGGTGGACAACTGGCATTCAGCTGAGTGGGAAGATGAGGAATAAGCAGCTTGCCAGATGCTGAAGAGAATGTTTGCAAAGCATATTAAAGAGTGATAGAAGAAAAATTTTGAAAATCGTGTGTGTGTGTATGAGTGTGTGTGTATATATACACAAATGTCATTCTCCCATCCAAGCCTAGAAAAGAGACTAATGTAATGGGAGCCCCAAATATTCCACACATGGTGGAGGACCCTGTGTAGATTAGAAGTTGGAGTGGATGGCCTCTTTCTCTCTGAGGCCTCCATCACAACATTTAAAGCCAGTCAGTGCTTACATTACCTCCATGTCAGTGGAAGACCCATTGCCTCTCCCCCTTTTGTATACCTTAAGTGGGTAACTTAACCTGCTTATGAGTTGATCCCAGTGACTTGCCCATCCCAGGTTGGGGATCAGCTGCTGCCCTATAATGGTGAAATATACACTGTTTTATTGAACTCCAAATATGTGCATGGACTGTGAAGTCAAAGATCAGTCTTGGCTTCAGATATGGGCCCTTCTAGCTACTAATTTGGATGTATCATTTAAATGCTATCCGCTTCAAATTTCTCACCTGGCGAATGGGACTAAAAAGTAGTATTCAGTCCCACAGATGTTGGAGCAGTGAGAAAATAGAAAGGGTGTAGAACAGTAAACCAGTAAACATCCAACAAACACTAGCTATTAGTATTAATCTTCATACCGTTCTTGAGAAGGGGGGTATATTGCTTTCTGGAAATGAGGAAGCTGAGTGTCAGGGAATAAATTAATAATTGGCTCTGGACCACACAGATTCTGAGAGATGGAACCAGAATTCCTACTATTCCTGCTGAATGGAAAAGTTGCATCTTGTTAAAAGTTCATGAGCATGCAGGAAAGCAAAGTCCTGCCTTTAAGACTGAGCAGATTAAAAGTTCTTCTGAAAGAACCTGTTTCCTCATTTATATGGTATTCTTGCATAATAATTGTTATGATGGCTAAATGAGATTATGTCATAGAATTAGTAAATATTCGTTTCTTTTCAGCCTCCTTCTTTTTTATTGCAGGCAGGATGAAACATGATGGAAAAAGTAGATATCCTACCTAAGAATATGCTCTCAAATGATAAATTCTTTTTGGTTTATTTCATGTTGTAGATCATCTGCATTTCCACTCTCCTTATGATGATGGAGAATCAGCAGCTGATGACTCAGCATCTTCTAACCCAAACTCTCTTTTCTTCTTTGGAAAGACATGGGATTGTATGCAGCAGTAGATGGTACAGGGTACTGACAGGCATTGAACTGGCTTTCAGAATGTTGGTGTCCAGCCCAGTTCTGCTGTCACACCGTGTGTGTGTGACCTTGTCAGTCACTGAACATCATTGAGACCCCATTGTTTCATTTTCAAATGTAGGCAATGATATATCCTCTGATGACTTCATATGATTATTGTGAAGGACACATGAAAGAGAGACAGCAAAATAAATTCAAAGAGTAACATGTTATAAAAATTCAGGGATTTTCATACCCAACTTGATCACTCTTCTTGGGAACTTGTGACAGCACCTCCTTTTAATAAAAAGGTATGGAGGGTTAGATTGGCAGCTACACACCACAGTTCAAATTTTAGCTTCAGGACCTTGGCAAGTCACATCTCTTCTCTGGACTCATACTTTCTTTTCTGTGAAACTGGAATTAATACCCCTGCCCTGACTACTAAAATATTTGTCATGAGGATCAGATGAGATCATATATGTGAAAGAGTTTTACAAATTGCATGACATCATGTAAACTATACAAAACCCAAACAGGGAGTCATCCTAGGAATTTCTGTTATGTGAACAAGAAGGCTTCTGGTTTTTATTCTCACCCTAAGAACTTTACAGGCCTTGCCCTATTCCGTATTCTTTCAATCTATCTTTTCCTTCCCAGCTCAGAGATGGCACACCATACCACTAGCTTTATTTGTTTTGGGTGGGTGGCCAAAGGCAAGTTGATGGTAACATCCAAACTGTCCTGGTGGTTGGTATTCTCAGACCATCAAATAAATGCTCAGCCAGGGATAGTCAGGGGTAAACAAAGTGGTGTAGAGGGGGAAAACTTTTCCTTTCTTTTCTTCTAGGTTCCTTGGCTGGCCTAATAATTAAATTGAGATAAGATATATTAACAGGAGAAAAACAAATTTAATTTTGTCTATACAAGAGCTCATAAAATTATGAGACTCAAAGAAGTGACCACAGCAGGCAGCTTTTATACCTTTAGACAAAAACAAAAACAACAACAACAACAACCCCTACATCCCCAAATAACAACAACAAAAACAAAACCCCATTGAATTTGTGAAGAATTTATAAGACCTAAGAATTCTGGGCTTGAGGTAGCAAGTTGGTGAAGAAATAACAAGGTTTAAGCTTTCATGGTCCTGAATTCCATATCTCTGTGATAACAATGTCTCTTTACCTCCTGGTACAGGGAGAGTACCTTTCATATAGGAGACTTATCTCCTGTTTTTTAGGGGAGGGGAGAAAGGAGTATCAGTATCCTTTTTTGTTCTGTTTCTTAAGTAACTTTAAATTTAAGTTACCAGTATGCCAAAGTGGCATATTTAGGGGCAGCCTGCCCTGAACTCCATCAACAAGGAGGGCTTGGGATAAAGGCAACCTCCTTACCAGACTGCAGAGTAGAGATTTCTGCCCAGGGGTGATAGTGAAAATGTTTAATGACAGTAAGATTGGGCAATACCATCCTGGTAATGAAGCAAGTTTGGGGAGACTCCTGCAGTATTAGGAAACACTCCTCTGTTTGCTGGGTAGTGTGGAAGTATTGGTCACAAGAGGTGAACTAAGCACCTGGTATGATGGGAGAACATTCAGGAGGCTGGAGGCAATGAATATTCACTAGCTAGTTTGCAAGTCAGCATTTTCAATGTCTAACTGTTTTTTAGTACTGCCTTAGTTGAGACTACCAGATGAGTACCAGATTTGCTTTTTACCCAGACATAACAAACATGAACCTTATCTTTAGTATCTTCAAAGAGTAGGGCAATATGCCTGAAGCTGCTTTTTCCTCTTCCTCCTCCTTCACTTTCCCTCCCCTCCTTCATCTCCATTTCTTCTTCTACTTCTGCTTTTTTTCCTCCTCTTCCTTGGTACTTTTAACACAGTATGAAAGAAGAACCCAAATATATATTTAAAAAGATGGATGTATTCCTGCACATTTGAAGGCCTGGTCAGAGTTTAATCCTCTCCCTTCTAAGTCATTTATTGAACCACTTTCATTTTCTCTTTAGTCTTTTAAAAAATATATCTGTTTATAATTCAGCCACAGGGTTAAGTAAACACTTGATTCAAAGAGGAACAAGATTTTTCCTTTTCTCCCTCAGCTTTCCTCTTGGGGCAAGACTTAAAGGTTTTCTTTCTAGAGAGGGATTTGTAGCTGCCAGGAAGAATAAGGGGAAACCCCAAAAAGATGATTAATTAAGCCAAGGTGCAATAAAGAACATATATGGAGAAAGTTCAAATATATTTACATGAAAATAGTTTAATTTAAAACTATCTTTGTGACACAAGAAGTGTTGCTTGTTGTTTTCTAAGATGAGAGAATCTGATTTGAGACCTCAAAGTTAACCTACATGAGTTCTGGAGACCATGTAAGCTGGGCCATCTGTCTAAATTCATGCCTTACCACTTACTAGCTATGTGAATTTGGGAAAGTAATTTAATCTGTCTTCCTCAGTTTTCTCGAGAAACCTGTAAAATATGAAAAAGGGAATAGTTACTATCTCAGAGTTGGTGTGAGATTAAAAAAGATAATTCACTAGTATGCTTAGAGCATTAACTGACATGTAGTAATTGCCCAATAAATATTTTATTAATCAAGCTTCTCCAGAGAATATAACAAATAGGATGTCTATCTCTATATAGCTATATCTATCTCCCTACATATCTATCGGGAGACACAGAGAGAGAGATGGATAGAAAGAGAGAAGAGAGAGAGAGAGAAATATTATGTATATTTGGCTCACACAATTACAGAGGTTGAGAAGTCTCTCAGTTTGCCATCTGCAAACTTGAGACCCAGAAAGCCAGTGGTGTAATTCCCGTTTGAGTTTGAAGCCCTAAGAACCAGGGAGCATGTGATGTAATGAGCACTGGGTGTTATATGCAACTGGTGAATTACTGAACTCAACATCTGAAACTAATGATGTACTATATGCTGGCTAACTGAATTTAAATAAAGAAGAAGAAACTGTAAGTCTTTTATAATAGTAAAAAATAAGAGAAAAAGGTGACACAAAAGGTAATATCTCACAGAATTTTTGTAAACTTAATACAAGTGGAATTTTGTAGCACACAATAGTTCTTAAGAAAAACAACTTATTTTTGAGTTGTTTTATTCTTCTTAGGGATCCAAGAAGATCCAAATCTATAGCGGTTAGAATTATAAATACTTTATTACATTACTTATGGACGTTTCTCAAGTGGGTATCTGGTGCTTTTTACTCTATTCTCTTTCATTCCACTGCTGTGTATCCTTTTTTTGGGAGGTTATTCCTATGGTGTGTGACCCTGATTTCTTGTTGCTGTTGTAATCTTGACTATCCCAGTTTATGTCCCCTTAAATACTTTTTTCTAAAGAGGCAACATCTCACTCACCAAAGCATGACCTTAAAATCCTTGAGAAATCAACCAGTCTTTTTTCAAGCAACGCTAACTCCTCTGGTTATTTTTTTTTCCCTCTGGTTATTTTATTCACACATTGCTGAAGCCAAAATGACTATTACGGGAAACCAGCAGAGGGGTATCAGAGCACTGGGGCTTTTGGCCCTTGAGATTCTTGAGATTCAGGGGCTGTTTCCATACTTGACCCTCTGCTTTCCTGCAGATTCAGTGGATTGAGAATTCAGACAGAGCAGAAAAGGAATAGTTTGCTCTGCTCCAGGATGTCTGGGGTCTCAGCTGGGAGACTTGTAGGCTGGAGGCTGGAATCAATCATCTGAAGGCTTATTTACTCACATGTTCAGTGGTTATACTGGTTGTTGGCTTGTGGTATCAGTTACTCCCCTTGTGAGCCTCCATACAGTTTGATTGGCTTCCTTGTAGCATGGCAACTGGATTCCAAGCACAAACGTTTTGAGAGAGATAGTCTTTTATAATTTAGCCTCAGAAGTCATAGAATATCATGTCTACTGCACTGTGTTCGTCAAACTCATTACAAAGTCTTCTCCAATTTCAAGGGGAGGGAAGATAGATTCCACAAGGTTCTAGAAGAGAGCATGGGACCAGAAATATTGCTGTAGCCATTTTTGGAAATTATAAGCTTTCATAGCTTATAAGCTCTCAAGTTCCTGAGATGGGAGAGGTCATCACATACTTGCAACTTCAAGAATAACTGCTAATTGAAGTGGTTCTGTTGTCTCTTAGGTTGATGATTTGAGTTTATTAGCTATACTAAAGGCTTAATATGGCCTTTTTCTTTTAGAGTTTCTCCAGTTGTTTTTTTCTGGCAAGAAAGTGAAGACCTACAGCAGAAAAGCTTTTCACATTTCTTGTGTTGCTCCAGGCTGCAAACCTTTCACAACAAATCCTTCCCCTTAAAGTTAAAAGATTCAGTTGAGCAAATATTCTGCCTTTTTGCTGAAAGCATATTTAATCCCCATACTGCAAATCCCAACATTTGGATACCAAGGTCCTACCAAGTTAATGACATGGACCAGGATGCTTTCTTAGGACTTCTTGCAGGGAAGGAATCCAGACTGGGGATCTGAACTAGAGAGCAAGCTAGAAAAAGCAGTCATTCTTGGAGAACATCGGCTTGTAAGGAGTATTCATCTCTGTTCATTTACATGCTCAGTTCTCTACCCAGAAGCATCCCACATAAATATTTTAACATGGTGATGGTGATGACACATCCCATTTTTTTTGTCACAGTTTAAAGGATTCTGTCACAATGGCCAGTTGATATATTTTACTGTCATTGGTACTCAAGCTACTAAAGATTGGGAACTAAAATTAATTTATAATGGATTTGGATTAGATACCTCTCTATTTCTTGTTCTTAAGTCAACTTCCTCTGGCTTCACTCTATCTGCAGAGTAGTCAGAAAACTTTAATGTAGTCATGATTGTGGTGGTGGTGGCAGATCATGGGGGTGAGTTGGGTGGGGAGGATGCTCTTCCTTTCTTGAGGCTATACATCTTGTCTAGAATATCAGGTTTTAGCTTTCTGTCTTCAACCCATTATTATCGCCATTGATATTCTTACTGTTCAAGCTGAAAAATCAACAGCTACCCAAAGGAAGTTCTTCCCAAGACGGGCATGAGTATAGAGGGTGAACGAAAACCCAAGAGGCCTCTTATGGCCTTAGCTGAGAGCTTTACATTGTCAGTTCTGCTCCATTCTATTTTTCAAGAAACTTTCATTGCCAAGCCCAGAATCTATGGCAGGGAAGTACATTTCTTCCACATTGGAGCCGTGCCATAGATGTGGATGTAGAAAAGAGTGAATAATGGAGGCCAACAGTTCAGTTCCCCTTCCTTCAGTTTTCCTCCCTGTAATTTATTTGTTGAAAAAACTAAATATTTTGTCCTGTGGAATTTCCCACATTCTGGACATTTATGATTGCATATACATAGTATCATTTGACCTGTTTCTCATTTTCTGCATTTTCTGTAAATTGGTAGTTAGACCTAGCAGCTTCATCTGACATGACTTTTTACAAGAACCCTTTATAGGTAGTAATGTGTACTCTTATTGGGAGGAGCATAACATCTCATTGTCTCTCATTTTGTTAGTTGCCATCGTTATTCCTTATCTAGTTCCGTTATAAAGTTGGAGGTTTGCAAAAGAATAATACCATTTTCCTTCCTTTATTACTGGGAACCCTTCTATAAAGAAAAAACCTTTCCTCATCAACTCTTATCCGAGGTACAGGTCCTACAGTAAATCAAGCTAATAGCTTGATTCTTTCCTTTATTTACCAGTTTCCACAGTAATGTGGTTCCTCAGTAAGCTCCAAAGAGGACATTGAGTATTGTTTTTAGTATCTTATCAACTCATAGATTTTAATATATTGGAAGTTTTTTTACTTCCTTGATATAATATTATTCATGTCAGTGCTTAAATTGCCCCACTTTAGTCAATGGAAGCCTCTTTGAGCCAATTCTTGATATTCTGATTTGATTCCCATAGTTTTTTGACAGTGTTCCTGCTTTCAGGTGTGGTAAGACATTCCAGGGTCATCGTGTATATTTTCTACCTATGTTTTTGTTGTTGTTGTTCTGAAGGTTTCCAAGTAACTCTGCTGCTTTTGGGTGCTGTATTGAAAAAAGATATCAGACTTTTTGGAATAGTGTTTAAGCTAGTATATTTAGAGTGGGCAGGGGGATTTAATGAGGAAATGGACATTGATAATGGATAAGACTGTGTTTTCTGACCAAGCCATAGAGAAGAAAGTGGGAGATCCATATTGGGAGCAGTCTCGGGATTTTAGACATTTCTGACATTCCTATTTACCTCTTTGTAGGTATGATTATCCACAGATCCATGACCCACTATTCTCTAGGAGCTCTTGGTCAAGCCAAGAAATTTGTGTAACAGCAATTAATGAGCATAATGAATTTATCTCAAGGCAATGCCATCTCTGGACAATAAAACATGGCCTTTAGGCTCTAGGGCACAGCTTCATTTTGAATCTGTCTGCTTGCTTGTTCAGATAACCATTTACAGATCAACCCCTCAGTCTTGATCTTTGAACATCTGGTAGTAATTTTCTTCCACTAAAAGACTGCTAATTATCCTATACACCACACTTAATTCATGCCTTGTTGGCTGAGATGCGAGTTCACCTACTCATTAGAATTACTCCTTACCCTCATCCATTTTTACTGCCCCCTTCTCTCTTATCCTGCCTTGTATTTCCAGCACCACAATACAGGGAGTTAGATCCAATTGAACAGAGGTTTCATAGCACTAGCAACTCTCAGTGGATCAGGAGATGAACTTTGGTCTCTGCAATATGCCACCTGATGATGGGAAAATGAAAGCTCCAAGGAGAAAATGTTATCTCAGCATCATGGTGAACTAGAAAGCATCACAACCAGGAGACTGACACCCTGAGATTTAGTACCAGGTATTCCATTGTTAGACTGTGTGGCTTTGATTGTGTCATTTAATTTAATGTTTCACTCTCAGTTTTATTAATTTGGATTAATAAATTATAAAGTCCTGATAAGTATTAATGTTGACAATTCAACTATTAGGAAATATTACCAAATCTTCACAATAAATGGCAAAGGGGAGAAACTCTCCCAGGCATGTGAATGGTAATATATCATTTCTAAAGACTTTTTCTGTAAAAATATTATATTTAAAGACATTATCCCACTGAATCCTCATAAAAAAGTATGAGATGGATCTGGCAGGTGGACTTATATCTGCTATGAATTGAATTGCATCCCCCAAAAAGATATGTTGAAGTCCTAACCCACAGTACCTCAGAATGTGAACTTATTTAGAAGTAGCATGATGGAGATCTAGATGAGATCATACTCAAATAGGTAGACCCTTAACCCAATAGGACTGGTGTACTAATAAGAAGAGGAGAAAGAAACACACAGAGAGAACACCATGTGACAACAGAGGCAGAGATTAGAATGCTGGAGCTGTAAGCAGATGAATGCCAAGGATTGACAGATACCACCAGAAGGGAAGAGGCAAGGAGGAATTCTCCCCTGTGGGTTTCAGAGGGTTGATACCTTGATATTGGATTTCTATACTCCACAAATGTGACAGAAAAAATTTCTGTTGTGTTAGACCTCCTAGTTTGTGGTACTTTGTTATGAAAGGCTTAGGAAACAAACATAGTCCCCATATTTCTGGCCAGTATTCTGAGTTTCAAAATATTTAATCAGCAATTTTTTGTCAAGAGCGTGTTGTGTCTTCTAGGCCCTATGCAAATATCTATAAATAAAACAAAGTTTAAATCATGCTCTAGAGTATATAGCTTGTTAAAGACAAATAATATGACGACACCCAGGTCTCCAGGCTTCCAGATAAGCATTTTTATTTTGGTTTATTTTCATTATATCCTACAAAGTAAGGAGTGACTTTAATACTGGCAATGCTTATATTGCTTGTGAATGTGCCTGGATTGTTTTTGCTATTCTCTAGGGAGCTCAAGAACCTATCTCCTCACTGGTGACCTGTATTTCACTACAAACATGTTACGTGTATTATCACAATCGTCTCTAGCCCTGAGGATGGGCACCCTTCTTTTTTTCCTTTACCCTGAATTTGGGATCAAATAATCTGATGCAAGAACAGCTGCTTGTGATAGAGGCATTTCTGAATGAAGAGAGAGAAAGGGGAATTCCAAATTGCTATATTTCTAATTATGGAAGTATTTAAAACCCTATGAAGGATTGAGAATCACTGGTCAAGGGACTATTCAGAAAAGTCTATCTGGAGGACCTGAACTCATTCTTCCAGGTATGAAGAAGAGCAGATGGTAGAGTATGGCCTATCTATAGCTCTGCTATGAAGAGCACAAAAGTTGGCTTCTTAACTCCCTGGTGTTGGGGCTATCAGACTTGGTTATTTCATCACTCCAGGGTAAGAAAAGGTAAAATAAGTGTGTACAGGAACCGTACTCCATAAATAAAACCAACCATGGCAATAGCCTTGGAAGACTTATTTCAAGATCTCTTCTCCCTCCCACCTTGACATTTTAATGGGGTCAGCAGCTTGAGCCTTATTGTAATGGAAACCAGAAGACCATCATCTCCAAAAGTGAAAGGCTACAAGGGAGGCCCAGCAGCCTTTGTGTCTAAATGTATCAACTCTGTCCTCAGTAAATGGCAATGTTGCCTGACAGGCAATTACTGCTGTTCCTAATTGCTTCCATCAAACCTGGCTGTTTGAAATACCTAGAGCCTCATACCAACCTGTGTCTCTGCCAACAGTTTTGTTGGCTTTGGTTAATGCTTTATTTTTGGCATGCTGGTTTCTGTCTGGCAATTGAGTCCATTCTGACCCATTAAACTTTCTGAAGACCCTCTCTGATCAAAGCCAGAAGACAATCTAATTAGGTTGTTTTAAGTGGAGGACTGGCAAGGCAAAGAGTCTCCTGTTCAGTTTGTTGGGACAAGGGGAGAAAATGAAAGCTCTACTTAGGACTCTGCCCACAGATACACAGCTCATGGTGGAGCTGCTGGAGAGTGGCATTTTCTTTAGTGCCTATAAAAATGAGTTTTTGTGTGGAAAACTCTGAGCACCATGAGAAAGGGTGAATGGGTTTATGTTTTAAAGTGCATAAGTTTTACTAGCTTGCTATAGGAAGCATGATGTTTTTTCTTATCCTGAAAGGTTTCCAGTGTGATTAAGTTAGAACTCTTGATGTTTTTCTCTACCAGTATCCCCAACTCAGGAAAGGTCACAACCACACAGATAATTATGAGTCATCTTTGGGGTTTCCATGTCCCTCATCTCCTATTACTTTGAGTCCATTTACTATCTCCATTATTACCAATGTTTCTTAGTTCCCACTGTCTTGCACTTGGACTAGGAAATAGCTTTCTAACGATTCTTATTGATTCCTATCTTGACTCTCTCCAATTCATTCTCCATAAGGCAGCAGGGATGCAATTTTGAAAATGTACATCCAACAAAAGGTTGCCTCCTATATGATTTCCTGTATATATGACATTATATAAAAGGCAAAACTAAAAATAAAGAAAAAGAAATAGTGTTTTTCAGTATCTGGGGAGAGAATTAACTGCAAAGGGGAAAATGGAAACTTTTGGGGGTAATAGAAATGTTCTATATCTTGACTGTGACATTGGTTATATGAGTGTAGGCATTGCCAAAATTCATCAATCTAAACACTAAAAAAAGTCAATTTCATTGTATGTAAGCCACAATAAACCTGACTTAAAAAAATATCAAAACTATAAAGTGCTCCAATCTTAGGGCTTGTCTTTATTTGGCTGATGTAGAGCTCTGCTGTCTATGAACAGCTCTATCCCTAGGAAACTCATCAAAAACAATCAATGGCAATTGTTTAACATCAGAGTCACCTGTGGTGCCAATATTAGTTGAGGCTAACAAGAAACTCTCAGCCAAAAATCTTAAAAGGAAAAATTGGGGAATGAGATGCCCATAGGGAAATTGAAAGCCTATGACATATTCCTGGGAATCTAAAAAGTATTGCATATATGCAGGGCAATGCATATGCCCAGAAAAGACATGGGAAGACCTTAATCACCCCTCTGAGGAGACCCTACTCACACCTCTGGTTTATCTTGAGGATAAATATAATCAGAAAGTGAAAATTAAGGCAGAGTTGTCAACTACTGTTGGAGTGTTGAAATCATGCTCCTAACAAACACACAGAACCTCTTGGTAAAGGCTGAGATATACATTGACTCAAAGCACTTAAGTAAATATCTGTCCAATCATTAGTTGAACACTATGGTAACTAAGCAGAGACATCAGCAGCTCTACAAAATAAAGAATAAAGGCTTTATAGAATTAGTCCTAGAAAGTTACTAAACAAACAGTAACCAACAACCTGTGGGAAGGGGGAAGGATCTGCTTTCTAGAGTTGATATATATATATATAGATATATAGATATATATATAGATATATCTATATATCTATATATATAATTGAAAACATTCATTTTTCTTTTTTTAGAGATTTTATTTATTTATTTGAGAGAGAGGGAGAGTGAACAAGAGATAGAGGGAATAAGCTGGAAAAAAGGGAGAAGCAGATTCACTGCTGATCAGGGAGCTTGATATGGGGCTTAATCCCAGGACCCTGGGATCATGACCTGAGCTGAAGGCAGATGCTTAATAGGCTGGCCCCCAGGCACCCTGAAAAGTTCATTTTTCAACAAAAGAAGTGATAAGTGCAAGGAAACAAGAAAATATGTTCCAAACACAAGAAAAAAAGAAGTCAATACAAACTGTCCCTGAGGAATATCATTTATAATAGGTAAATTTAAAAGAAATCATACATATATTTCTGTTTATAACTTTTTTCTCTTATCTGATTTTAAAATTACTGCATAAAGAAAGCAGTAATTATAAAACTTTTGATGGGCTTATAATGTATAATCATGTAATTTGTATGACAATAAAAAGCATGAAGAAAGGGAAAGAAATGAAGCTTTATTAAAGCAAAATTTTGTGTGATATTGAAAATAAGATGGCATTAATCTGATTTAATTTATTTTAGGTTAAGATGCCAGGGAAACTACTAAGACTAACTTGAATTAATATATATTTGTGTATATATTTCATATATATAATATGTAATTTATATATGTATAATTTTTCTATGAATTATAAATTATATATAAAATTTATAATTAATATATACGAAATAAACATACATAATATATTTATATATAACAAAAAATTAAAGTGATATATGAACAAATAAGTATTTAACACAAGGAAGACATAATGGAGGACTAGAGGAACAAAAAGAACATAAATATAGAAAACAAATAGAAAAATGCAAATGTAAATCCTATCTTATCAAGTAATTATATTAAGTGTAAATGGGCTAAACACTTTAATTAAGAGGCAGAGATTAGCAGAATGGACTTTTAAAAAAAATCTAGCTATGTGCTGTCTAAAAAAGACACATTTTTTAAAAGATTTTATTTATTTATTAATGAGAGACACAGAGAGAGAGCGAGAGAGTGCGGCAGAGACACAGGCAGAGGAAGAAGCAGGCTCCAAGCAGGGAGCCCGACGTGGGACTTGATCCCGGGTCTCCAGGATCAGGCCCTGGGCTGAAGGCGGTGCTAAACCACTGAGCTACCTGGGCCGCCCTAAAAAAGACACATTTAAACTTAAAGTACATAAACAGTTTGAAAATAAAAAGAGACATCATGCAAACAATAACCAGAGAGAAGTGGAGGGGAGAGAACTATATTAATACCAGGCAAAATAGACTTTAACACAAAATATGTCACTAGAAACAAAGATTTTGTAATAGTAAATGTGTCAATCCATACGGAGGAAAACATAAAAATTATACACACCTAACAATAGAGCTTCAAATGCATGAAGCAAAAACTGACATAATTGAAAAAGAGAAATAGCAATTCAACAATAAGATTTGGAAATTTCAATATCTTCATCCAATAATAGATAGAAAAACTATATCAAAAATCAATTGGATATAGAAATCTTTAGTAACATTATAAACCAAGTAGACCTAACAGATATGTGTAGAATAATACCCAACAAGAGTAGAATAGATATTCTTCTTAAGTACACATGGAATATTCACCAGGATATTTTAGGCCATAAGACAAGAAAAAATTTTAGAAATGATTGAAAATATACAAACTATTTTTTCTGACCATAATGAAAGAAAATTATAAATCAGAACAAAAGATACAAATGTAGTGAAACGCCGGGACACCTGCACCCCAAAGTTTATAGGAAAATGTCCACAATAGCCAAAATGTGGAAGGAACCATGATGTCCTTTGATAGATGAATGGATAAAGAAAATGTAATATTTATATATATATATATATATATATATATATATATATATATACACACACACACACAATGGAATATTACTCAGCCATCAGAAAGGATGAATACACACCGTTTCCTTTAATGCGATGGAACTGGAGGGTATCATGCTGAGTGAAGTAAGCAGTTGGAGAAGGACAATCATCATATAGTTTCACTCATATGGGGAACACAAGACATAGTGAAAGAGATTATAAGGAAAAGGAGGGGAACTGAGTGGGAAAAATTAGAGAGGAAGACAAACCATGAGAGACTCCTAACTCTGGGAAATGAACTAAGGGTTGCAGAAGGGGAGGTGGGTAGGGTGATGGGCTATACCTGGGTGACAGGCCCTGAGGGGGCACTTGATGGGATGAGCACTGAGTGTTATACTATATGTTGGCAAATCGAACTTCAATAAAATAAATAAATAAAACTCTAAATAAATAAATAAATAAATAAATAAATAACAAAAGAAGAAAGAAGAAAAGAAAATTTGGGGAATTCACAAATATGTGGAAATTATATGATGTGCTTCTAAATAACCAATGGGTCAGAGAATAAATCACAAGGAAAATTAGGAAATACTTTGAGATGAATGAAATAAAAACAGAATATAAAAATTAAAGGATGTAGTAAAAAAAAAAAAGCAGTGCTTAGAGGGAAATTTTACCTTTAACTTATATTAAAGACTATCTTAAATGAAGAGCCTAAACCTCCACTTTAAGAAACTAGGAAAATAGAAGGGGAAACTAAAGCCAAAGATATAAGAAAGAAAGAAGAACATAGAACAGATAAGAGTGGAAGTTAATGAAAAATATGAGAAAAACAATAAAGAAAATTTATACAGCTAGAAATTGATTCTTTGAAAAGATCAATAAAATTGATAGACTTTTAGCCAGACTGGTCAAGAAAAAAAAGACTCAAGTTACTAAATTCAGGAAAGAAATGGGGGACACAGCTACTGAAATTATAGAAATAGAAAGTATTATAAGAAAATAGTGTGAACTATTTAATGCCAACAAATTGGATAACAAAGATGAAATGGAAAAAATTCCAAGAAAGGCGCAAACTACCAAAACCAACTGAGAAAGAAATATACAATCTGGATAAACGTACAGTAAGTAAGGGGAATAATAAATTCTTTTTCACAAGGAAAAGCTCAGGCCTGGATGATTTTGCTGTTGAATTACCAGATGTCTAAAAAGAATAATAATCATTTGTAAGGTCTTCCAAAAAAAATAGAAGATTCAGGGACACATCCTAACATATTCTATGAAGCCAGTATTATTCTGGTACCAAAACCAGACAAAGACATCATAAGAAAACCACAGATTAATAATCTTTATGAATATTTATGCAAAACACCTCAACAAACTGAGTGCAGCAACATATTTAAACTAGTATACACTATGACTGAATGTGATTTATCGTAAGAATGCAAAGCTGGCTTAACATATGAATATCAATCAATGTAATACTTTAACAGGACAAATAACAAATACGATAATACCATTGACTCAAAAAAGGCAACAACAAAATAGTATACCTTTCATGATAAAAATACCTAACAAAATAGGAATTGAAGGCATTTTCCTCAATCTGATAAAGAACTTCTATAATATATACACTTCTAACATCATACTTAATGATGAAAGACTTAAAACTTTACCCCCTAAAGTCAGGCTTAGGAGAAAGATGTCTACTCTTTCCACTTCTATTCAATACTGTTTTAGAGATTCTAGTCAAGGCAATTTGGCAAAAAAAGACAAACACACACATGCATATAGTATTGGAATTGATAAAGGAGTTCAGCAAGATTGCAGGTTTGAGATCAATATACAAAAATCAGTTGTATTTATATCCAAAACTAATGAACAGTCCAAAATGAAATTTAAAAATCCCATTTGGAGTTGCATCAAAAAGAATAAATACATACGAGTAACTTTAACAAGACATACAAAATGAAAGAAAAAATAAATAAGTGAAAAATCATCTTGTATTCATGGTCTAGAAGACATAAGATGGCAATACTTTCCAAACTGAGCTACAGATTTAGTACTATTTATATCAATATTTCAATTGGCTCCTTTTAAAAAACTGACAAGCTAAACCTAAAATTCTTGTGGAAGTGTAAGAGAACCAAAACAGCCAAAACAATCCTGAAAAAAAGAACAAAGTTGGAGGACTCACACTTCTCAATTTCAAAACTTACCACAAATCTATAGTAATCTAAACTGTGTGGTACTCTCATAAGATAGACATACAGGTAAAGGAATTGAATTGCAAATCCATAAAATATACCCTCATGTTATGGTCAAATGATTTTTTGAAAAGAGGGCTAAAACTATTCAGTGGGAAAAGAATAATCTTTTCAATAAATGGTGCTGGGACAGCTAGATATTTATATTCAAAAGATGAAGTGGGACTCTTTTCTCATACCACATACAACAATTAGTTCAAATGGATCATAAACCTAAATATAAGAGCCAAATTTGTCAAACTCTTAAGAGCAGATAATATAGGAGTAAATTTTTGTGACCCTGAGTTAGATAAGGCCTTATTAGATATAACAACAAAAACATAAGGAACAAAAGAAAAAATAGGTAAATTGGACGTCATCAAAATTAAAACCTCTGTACTTCAAAGGACATTATCAAGAAAGTTAAAAGACAACTTCCAGAGGGGAGGGTATATTTACAGATAATATATCTGATGAATGACTTGTATCTAGAAATTATAAAGAACTCTTCCAACTCAAAAATTAAAAGACACCCAATTAAAAATGGGCCAAGTATTTGAATGAGCATCTCTTCAAAGAATATGTAAAAATGGCCAACAAACACATAGAAGATGCTCAACATTATTAATTAGTTTGGACATGTAAATCAAAATCACAATGAGATACCATTCCATTCTCACTAAGATGGCTAAAATAAAAAAAATGAAAAAGATAGCAACAGATGTTGGTGAGGATGTGGAGAAATTGTACTATCATATATTGCCAATAGGATTGTAAAATTGTATAGCCATTTCGGGAAATGGTTTGGCAATTCCTCAAAAAGTTAAACATAGAGTTACCATATTACTCAACCCCATTCTTAGTCATATGCCCAAGAGAAATGAACAGTATCCACATAAATTTTTATATAGATGTTTACAGCAGCATATTTCTTAATAGCCAAAAAGTAGAAACAACCAAAATGTCCATCAACAGGTGAATGGATAAATGAAAGTAATATATCCATACAAGGCAATATTATTCAGCCATAGAAGGAATAAAGTATTGATACATGCTACAACATGGATAAACTCTTAAAACTATGCTAAGTGAAAGAAACCACACACAAAAGGTCATATCTCAGATAGCTTTATTTATATGAAATATCCATAATAGGCAAATCTACAAAGAAAGTAGATCAGTAGTTGCCAAAGTCTGTGACTAGGAGAAAATGGGAAGTGACTACTAATGGGAATTACTTTCTGAAATAATTAAGATGTTCTAAAATTAGGTAATGGTGGTGGTTGTACAACTCTGTGACATACTAAAACTACTAAATTGTACACTTTAAAAGGATGACTTTTATGGTATATTGATTAGAGTTCAATAGAACTATTATTTTTAAAATGTAAACCATATTATTCTAAATAAATTTTTAATTTAAATTAAATTTAATTAATTAAATTAAACAAATTTAATTTTTTAAACTGTTCGGTAGCTTCTCCTCATTCTTAGAACAAAGTCCAAAGTTTCACCATGGCCTACACTGTCCTGCCCCTGTAGAATATAATACTCTACTGCAGAGCCCTGGCTTTTGCTTTTCCTTCTTCCTGGAATGTTCTTCTTTGCCCGTGGCTTTCTTTCCATTTAATTCTTTCTCTGTCTAGTAATTGCTTTTCCTTCTATACATTTTATTACATCACGTTGAAAATATTTCTTTATACACTTATAATCCCAAATCTTGTTTCTTTACATTTTTGTTTGGTATTTGCTTATTGACCCTCCAGGATTATACCCTCTATCTACCATAGGATATAGCTTCCTCAGGGAGGACCTTCACTGTCTTATTCTTTACCCTATATCTAATTTTGGGAAAAGTGTTTGTCCAATATTCAAGTCTGATGAATGACAGATCTGACTCAAAATTTCTTATAGACGGTACATTCTACACAAGGGCCCTCTAACAGACAAACTTTAGAAATGGTTCCTGAGGAACCAGATGAGTGGTCACGTTTTTCCTTTTAATGGCATCAGGGAACCCAGAAGTACTTGCCTCTTGCCCTTGTTTGATATTTCATCTGTTGAGCCCTGTAGTCAGGTATTCTTCCCAGCTGTAGGAATGCAAAAAAGTATGGAGACTGCCCTTGAGGAGCTCACAATTTAAGAAAGGAAACATACCCAAACGTATGTGAAATAATGCAATAAATGCTAATAGCCACAGGGCACTAGGAAATACAAAGTTGAAGGTGTAAATTCCTGGTTGTAGGAATATGGCTTTAGAGAAGACTTCACTAAAGGGTAAAATATGTGACCAGGGATTCTCAAATTGGGGAAGAGGGTGGTAGGGGTGGTGGTTTTGCCCTGCAGGGCGTATGTGGCAATGTCTAGAGACATTTTTATTGTCACAACTGGAGGCAGGGGAGGTGCTACTGGAATCTAGTAGGTGGAGACTAGGGATGCTGCTAAATATCCTACAATGCACTGGACAGCTCCATAACAAAGAATTATCCTTTTCAAAATGCCAATAGTGCTGAGGCTGAAGAACCCTGATTATGACAATAATTAATTGTTGCTAAAACTATTAGGTAAGAGGCTGTTAGGTAATTTTAGAAAGGATGGATCAAGCTGATAATACTAATCATTCTTCCCCGAGAAAGAGATAACCAGTTGTTCTATTTCCCCTGATGCAGTATATGAAATATTCTCACCAGAATATCAAATCTGAATCTGACCAAAATTCTAGGACAGCATTGGCTATATGAAATCTGTGAGCCATGTATGTAATTTTGAATTTTCTAGTAACCATATTAAAAAATAAAAAGAAACAGGTAAAAATTAACTTCAATGATACAGTTGACTCTTGAACAACACAGGTTCGAACCGCATGGGTCCAATTATACCCAGATTATTACATTACAGTACTGGAAATATACATTCTCTTCCTCATGATTTTCTTAATAACATTTTATTTTTCTAGCTTACTTTATTGTAAGAATATAGTGTTATGTATTATATATATAATATGTGTTATATATATAATGTATACATGTGTTAATCAATGATTTATGTTACTGGTAAGGTTTCTGGTCAACATTATGCTCTTAATAGTTAAGTTTTTGAGGAGTCAAAATTATACATGGATTTTTGACTGTGTGGAGGGTCAGCACACCTAACCCCTGTGTTACTCAAGAATCAACTGTGTATTTTATTCAACCTAATATAAACAAAGTGCTATTATTTCAACATGCAATCTATATAAACATTATTAATGAGATGTCTTACTTTTTTTTTTTTTGTATTGAGTCTTTGGTATCTGGTGTGTATATTATACTCCATGCAAACTAGCCACATTTCAAGTGCTCAAAAAGCACATGGGTAATGGCTGCTGTTTTCTAGAATTAAATACCAATTTGTAGAACAATTAGGGAACAGAGAGATATGTTACATACACTCCAAGGATGTAATCAGAAAAGATCTGGAATATGGGAAAGAAACCTTTTAGGACAATGCTCTGGTTTCTTTCACAAATTAAAAAAAAAGGGAGAGAGGGAGGTATTACCAATTTAAAATGACTTATGAAATATGCCCATCAAATAGATTGTGTGGATCTTGTTTGGATCTTGACTTGAACAAAATTACTGTAAAAAATTATATTTTGAAGATTTAAAACTAGCTATTTTATGATATTAAATAATTATTAATTTTGTTAAGGGTGAAACTAGTACTGTGATTCTAGTCAAAATCAAAATCCTCTTAAAAACACATATTGAAATATTTACAGATGAAATGAAGCAATATCTGTGACTTGACTCATAATAATCCACTGAGGAGGGAGAAATGGGTGTGATATAGAGGAAACAAGATTGGCCATGAGTTGGTAATTCTTGAAAGTAGGTGATGAGTGCATGGGTATTTATTATACTGTTCTCTTATGTAAATATTTTAAAAATTAGGTTCAATAAATATCTTAATAAAGATTTTTTAAAATGTGCTTGATTTACTAAATACTGTGTGTGGATATGCTTATTATCCTGATCCATTGCATGCATTTGCTTCTGGTACTTGATGGTGGCTTGTTCCAGAGGGGGTCTCTGTCTTCTTTTCTCCCTTATTCCCCTACAGAAGCCACATTGGTATTTTCAAAGGAAGGTGAAAAGAATTGATGGTTATATTTTCATTTAAGAATTGTAACCTTTTCAAAAATAGGGCATTCTGGAAATTCTGCATATTCTATCATTGAGCTAAGAGCAGCAATTGAAAGTTGACATAAATATTTATGTCAGAAACAAAAATAAAAGAGAGAAACCAAAAGAGATTGCTTACATTGCTATCCTTCTGAGATGGCATGCCCCTATTGGACATAGGAAGTGGGTTATACCCTATGGGTATATTTTTTAGGTGGTACAAAAATTTGAGCTTTTAAACTTTAATATTATATTTACTTTATGTATAATAAAATAAAAATTAACTAGCATATCATACAATTACGTGGAGGATATCAATTGGGGCAGATAGACAAATAAGATAACAGATACGTTTAAACAAAAATATTAAAAAAAAGTAGATGGGACACAGATATGGCATAAACTTTGGAGGTGATTCATAAATGGTTTAATTTTGGGAAATGCTGGATATAGAGATTTTCTTCTTCTGATAGCCTGGATCTTAGGGGTAAAAAATATTGAAAAGCACATGGAGAAACGATCATACAAAACAACTCAGGCTGAGACATCATTTTAATCAAGAGTGATTTTCATTATAAGAGTGACATATTCCTGGATTAATCTCTTTGTGTTGTGCCAAGACATATTTCGCCATATCCTATGCCTCTCAGAGCACAAATATGGTGGGAAATATAATGAGAGAAAGTATGGTGGATTTGCTTTAGGGACAATATGTGCTAGGTAAAAAAGTTTTGAATAGGGATGGAATGACCTGTGGTTACAGGTACTGTTTCACAGACATTAAGTCAACTAGTGCCTTAACTGTTGACCCCATGTGACCTGATCCCTGCTCCTCTCCAACCTCACCCTATAAGCTCAATTTCATGGTCAGCTTTCTTTTCTCCAGTATGTAAGGCTTATCCTGTCTCATAGTCTTTGCACTTGCTCTTTCTTCTGTCTGCCTTTTCAAAGATCTTTGCTTGGCTAGTTTCTTATCACTGATCTTCAGCTCCAATATTATTGCCGCCTCTTCTCAGGGTCTTTCTTTCAAAAGAACCACTTCTTTATCACATTATCTCATATTTGTCTTCTTCATAGACACTAACAATCCCTGAAATCATGCTGTTTGTTTACTTGTTCCATGAAAGAGGAGACTTGTCCGCTTTGTTCCCAGTATATCTCCATCATGTTGAATGGTGTCTGGCATGTGGAAGGAGCTTGGCAAATATTTGTTGAATTACTATATGAATTAGATAAGCTGGGGTTTGAACTAGGTCTCCTTCCAGCTATGAAGTACTATGATTTTCAAAATCCATCACCAAAAGCATTCATCTTTCCAACAGAGAGGTTTTCTCCATAAACTGGCCAAGATAGGATTTCCCAGGGCTTAAGTGAAATGGTGGGTAAGCAAGCCGAGTGAAACAGATGCCTCCAGGTGCCGACACATCTTTCCTGAGTTTAGCAACAGAGCAAAGAGCAATCATCATAATCAGTAAAGAGGTGGATGAGAGAGTAACTAGGTCCTCTGCCAAATTGCCTTTGTAGATGTCAGAGCCAGCTTCTCTGAAAACAGCCCTTTATTTAAAACATTACTCCAAGTGAAGCTAGTCCCCAATTCCACCCCCTTCCCTCTTACTTGGGCCCTCCAACTTGTCACATATGTGTTCAATTGCTTTCTTAACATCAGTTTGGGTAACCCTGATGTGAGGGAGATGTGAGAGTCAGCCATTAGGTCTGTGAAGGCCTGATGAAAGCAACTTTAACACATAACCATTTGCTTTGGCAGAAGCTCAGGCCAAGAGCAAAAGTCCTCTTGATGTGTCAAATTATAGATAAACACAAGTTTCAAAAACATTTGTGATATAACTGCAAATAAATGCTGGTAACTGGCAGGGTGTTCCATTTACAAATAGTTCCTGTCAACCAAACAGTAAGAGGATAAACTTGAACACGACTGACTTCCCAAGCATTTGAAAGCACTTTTTTTTTTAATTTTTATTTATTTATGATAGTCACAGAGAGAGAGAGAGAGAGAGGCAGAGACACAGGCAGAGGGAGAAGCAGGCTCCATGCACCGGGAGCCCGACGTGGGATTCGATCCCGGGTCTCCAGGATCGCGCCCTGGGCCAAAGGCAGGCGCTAAACCGCTGCGCCACCCAGGAATCCCTGAAAGCACTTTAATAGCAAGACTCTGAGGCTGCAAGTATAAAACAGAATAATAATTAAGGCTTAAAATGCCATCCAGCCAACAGCAAAACTGTACAGGACTGTGTCTTGAGTTCTGGGGTATATCATGATGACTCAGTGTCTGATTCCTTGGGCCCCTCCCATTTTCTGAAGACCTGAGATGTCTACACCCCTGCTTTTAGTTTGAGTTGTCTTGTCTTCTTCATGTCCCCAGTCTGGGAAGCATGATTCCTGGAAACTGAAACAGTTGATACTTAGGAAGAGATGGTGCATTTCTTCCCTAGGTGGGGAGTTTCAGATTTTTATTGATAAGATAGTTTCAGCTGGTAGGTTGTTTCTCTTTTTTTTAATATTTTATTTATTTATTCATGAGAGACCTAGAGAGAGAGAGGCAGAGACACAGGCAGAGGGAGAAGCAGGCTCCATGCAGGGAGCCCGACGTGGGACTCGATTCCGGGTCTCCAGGATCATGCCCTGGGCTGAAGGCAGCACTAAACCACTGAACGACCCGGGCTGCCTTGGTAGGTTGTTTCTAATGGGGCAAAGTCAAAAGGGGCACTTGCCTTGTATCTGAAGTTCTTTGGTGATAGTGGTAGTGGTAAGAAGAGAAATGGAGATATACTTCCTTCTGCTCATTGGCCATGATGAACTTTCATCCACCCATGCATCTAGCCATGAGTTGAGAAATAGGTATTCTTCTGATGTGCCAAACACTGTACTAGATACCAGAATACATTGGCCATAAAAACTTGGGTGTTAGAATCTGATCTCTGTGACACAGTAAAGGTCTGAAAAGGGAAGCCACAAGTTTAGGTTCAGGTCTACATTAACACTAAATCTGTTCTGTTAGTGATATATCACAACCTTCAAATGCAGTGCTTGATCAGGTAGCAAATGAACGAAGCAGTCAGGGTTGGGACCATGTCTACTCTGGAAATTTCATGCCCTATGCACAGTAAGTGATGAGACTTAGCTCTAGGTAAGTGTTGTTGTGCCGGAAGATGGCACAGGTTTCCATATTCTCAAGATAAGCAGGAAATCTTGGACCCTTAAAATATAAATTTCCCTCATTTTAAATATTAATGATTTAGTTTTTAAAAACACTAGTCTGAGCAAAATTAAAATCCAGGGCATAATATTCTTCTCAGTTTGTCCATCAGTAAGAGAAAAGTTCTATATCTGTGGAGTCTGATGGTTCATGTGGTGAGTTATAGGCTGCTGTTGGGGCAGCCTATGTATAGCCTCCTCCATGTTTGCTAGTTGTAGGATCTGGTTAAGATGTTTAGCTTTTCTGTTCCTTAGTGTCATTTTTTTAAATGGGGACTACAACAATATCTATTCACAGGATTGGTATGAGGATGAAATGAGTTAATATAAGTAAAATGATTAGTGCAAGGCCAAATATCATGATAGATAGATAGATAGATAGATAGATAGATAGATAGATGATAGATAGATAATATCTCTATTATATTACATTCTATTTGATTCTATATATAAAATCAGGCTATTATTATTTTAATTTTTAGTTCCTCTCACTCCCTTCACCATTCTTTTCTTGCCTCACTGACCTCTCTTTTTCTCATTCAGAAACAAAAACAAAAATTTGCCCCTGACCCTTCTCTATTTTTACCCAGAATAGTTTGTCTTCTTTCTCCTCTGAGGTCTTGGCTCCTGCTGATGTCATATCCCCAGTATGTTTATCAAGGTATTTTCCAAACAATGATAGTTTCTTCCCTAAGAAGGATTAAGATGTCAAATGTCAAGATAATATTTTTTCAACTTGCTTTATTTGTATATATACACAACGTGTTCCATATTTTAAAAATAAATATTAAAAACACTGGCTAGGTCTTCAGGGTGTTTTCAGTCTCTTAAATTCCAGGGAAATAAGTTTCCTGGCAGCCTGAGATGCCTAAGTACTTGTCTCCTCATGATGGATCAGGGAAGGCTAGAGCACCCAGCCTTACTAGAGCTCCTCCAGGCACATACCCAGGAGCTTGGAGTTCCTGTTGGCTCTTTCCTAAGGAGTCAAGGAGGGTGCAGTGCTGGAAGGCCAAAACCTCAGACAATATTCAGATAATATACTTTTCCCCTCAAAAAAATTTCATCCCATTGCTCTTAAACTATTTCTAGCCTTTTTAATCCACTCTACCTTTAGAAAAATCAGTCACATAGGTGATATAGATGAACACAGACTTCCCTCAGTGAAGAGAAAGAATTACAGATTTTATCAATCTTACTTTTATGTATTGATTTTGGTTTGTGGGTAGAATTAGCAGATACAAAATCACCAAAGATCCATTCTCTTCTCATTCTCCAATAAAGCCAAGAATCACATGTATATGTATGTGTATGTATATATGTAATATGTATGCTTTATAATTTTTATGAAGCATTTTTACATTACAATATTCACAGAAAATGACAACACTGAAAAGAAAACCTCCCAAGATCAATCTGAGTCTTAAATCTGCTCTATGAGACCTTCCATTCTTGCCATTGTGGCTCAGATAAAAGGATGGCAGTCTGATTTTTAAGCCACCTTGGTATTTGTTAGAATGAGAAGTTGATTTTGGAAGCATTATAATAGAGATGTTGTATTGTAGGTATGGGAAATAGATATTAGCAAAATTAAAGGAACAGGAAAGGCATGTTCTGCAATCTATTTCACATAGATATATCAAGGAAAGATCACAGAAGACTTGGCTTTGAGTTTAGCTCTAACACTAACTAGTTTTGTGAACTTGGGCAAGTAAAATTAACCTGTCTGAGCTTAGATTCTTCATCTGTAAGAAATGTCTGCCTCAAGAGGCTATGCAGGTTTGATAACACATGTAGCAGGGGTTGGTCCCCCTTTGTGAAACATGTTCTGGAGCTCTGCATATTATTCCTACCTTTCTGGTTCCTCCTTCTCAGTCTCCCTTTCTTTCCTCTAAACTAGCTTGAGTTGAATTAAGCTCTTTAACATTTGAATCTAAAAGCAATTGTCTTCTCCCTTGATACTCTTCTCCTAGATGACTTCACGCATACTATATTTTTATTCCACTAGAAAGGATAAGAAGTTTCCCATTACTTCATGGAACAGAACAAGAGGAAGGAAATATATAGTAACATATTGGCACCCAAGTGGTTTCCAGGTTTGGATTTTTTCCAGAAGATATTGCCCTAGGTAGGTTAGAGCCTGATAGATGAGTAGTTGAAGTGGGCTGGAATGGGGACATGCTCAGTTGTCCAACAATGCCAACACCTTATATTTATAACACAGGATCCTGAGAGCATGGAATATTCATGAGACCCTAGTAATGACTCCCAAGAATCATTTAGGGAAACTCTGAAGCCCTGCTGCCATTCAGGGGATGGTGAGGAGCACTAAGGTGCAAATGTAGCTATACATGGCAACATGGCTGCATTTCTGTCCACAAGCTGGTGAAACCATCTGGAACATCTATTATAGATGTAGAATGCCTAACTGACCATGGGTTCCTAATACATTTTAAATACATTTTAAACCATCTCTCTCCCATTTATTTGGATGCCAGAGGTCATAGGCCCTGTTTAAAACTAATCATTTTTGTTCTAATGATTGAATTTTATTAAGGGTTTCATGGAACTTTATAGTTGGAAGAGACCTTAAAAGGTCAGGTGACCCACTTCTTCCAGTGGGACTAAAGAGGCTTGCAGATTCTTTCAGTGTAAAGTAAACAATTTAAAGATAAAAGAAAGCTGGCAAATTCTGAAGGACTTAAAAGGAGTTTATGTCTTTAGGCACCTGATTTGGGATAATTATAACACTTGAGGTAATACATTTTTGGCACAAGCTCCCTGGCAGTAAATACAACTGGAAACATGTTGGGTTATTTAGTTTTGGTTTTCTGATGGTGGAAAGCGTACACATTTTTCTGTTGAGACAAACTTTTTCCTGGAACCAAACTTAGGCATTTATCACATGAGTCACTGTGGGACAGAATGGACAGTATCTCCCTCCATGGCTTCTTATATAATGTGCAGTTTTTCATCTGGATGTTCTCATTTTGATCATTTATGAAGGCAAACATTCAAGTAACTAGGAATCCCCTTTCTGATACAGTGAGAGACTCTGAAATACATCCAAAACCTGAATCACTTTATGTTGCCCTCCTCACCACTATGGAGAAAACCTATGGAGAAAAACTTTGGAACTAGCTCTATTTAGATATAATCTAAAGCAGTCATCATTTTCATCATCATTGTAACTACCTTTTATCAAGCACAAATACATTATAAATATAAGGAAGTTGGTAAGATTAAATAACTCTTCTAAGCTCACACAGCTCATCCTGGTTTCTAACTACATTTGATTAGTGGTGTTCTCCTTGAAGCATTGTGTTGAGGAGTATTCTGAGGTCACACTGTATAACAATGGGAAAGAGCACCATGACCAATTCATGATGTTTGCATGTAAGAGGGCAGTGAGACTTGCTGGCCATACATCTGCCATCATCATGAGATTATATTTTCCTGCCAGTAAAGCAAATTTCATATGACAACAATTAGCAGATAAATGTGTTGCCTATAATTCCTTTGGATTTGTTGGCAGACATATCCCAAGATGTATGTTACTTGACTACTTTTTATTATATACCACTTAGAACTTCAGGATGCCAAGAAGCTGATATAAACTCACAGGAACAAAAACCAAATGAAAATCAACCTCATCACTCCCCACAAAAAAGCACCCCAAGCCCACAATGCAAATTAGAATTATTAATATGAATTAAATATGTCTACATAATCCAGTTTACAAATTTATTAACTGTTTTTTTTAAGATTTATTTATTTATTTATTCATGATATAGAGAGAGGCAGAGACACAGGAGGAGGGAGAAGCAGGCTCCATGCCGGGAGCCCGACACGGGACTTGATCCCAGGACTCCAGGATTGCGCCCTGGGCCAAAGGCAGGTGCCAAACCGCTGAGCCACCCAGGGATCCCCCTATTAACTGTTTTTTAAGTCTTATCCCATAGCTAGTGTATAGTATTTACTTATTTAACTAAGTAATAGAATTCATTAAGAGTTGCAAATTTTGTAGATTCTCTGTGTGACACTTTGGATGATTAGCAATTGCAGGCTATATGCAGCAGTCAAAATGTAGTGAGTCTATGTCCTGAAGAGCTGTGGTCCCTCAAAATGAAACCTTTATTCAAAGGTTGCATGAGGCAACTGATCATCCCGAGTGGGCAACCACTGCTTTTGCCTATCTAGCCTCTCTGCATCTGGTAACAGGACCATCTCTTTCTCCATCCTCAAAGTATGAAATTCTGATAAAACAGACTCTACCTCCAGGGCTAGGCATGTACTCACCCTGGCACCATGTTCCCCCAACCAATGAATGATACAAGGATGTACATGTTACCAAGTCAGACCAGTTGTAACCTACCTACAACTTTGGCTGGAGCTACAAGACAAGTGCCCTCACTGTCCTTGATTTGCTAGGCTGGTAGAATAAATATCTAAGAGCTACAGGCAGTCATAGTCCTTGAAAATGAATCTAGCCCCAAAGAAAGTATTGGTGAATGGAAAAAGAGGGATTCGAGTCTTTGAGTATATATATTCAGAGTTGTGTATCCATAATCACAATCAATTTTATAACATTTTTATAACCTAAGAAAGCCCATTTCTCTTAGCCATCATCCTCAAATGCTCCAAGCACTACCTCCAGTCTGGGCAACCACTAATGTACTTTTTCTGTCTAGACTGGCCTATTTGGGACATTGCTTATACATGGAATAATACAGTATGTGGTCCTTAGTTCCCTTTTCATTAATTTTCATAGCTCCCTTTACTTCTTCTTGCAGCCCTTATTAAAATTAAAAATTTTAAGTGTGTGTAACTGTTTGTCTCTTCCATTAGACCATACATTTCTGTCAGAACACAGACTCCATGTATTTAATTCACTATTGTACTCACAATACCAGTGCCTACCCCAATACCTGTACGCCACAGAATAGACACTTAATAATATTTACTCAATGAATAAGTGGATGAATGGATAATAAATGGATGACTGAATAAATTAGATACCTACTTTGCTGTCACCACCAAGATTGATACAGAAATTCCAGTCTACTTAGTTCAACGAAAGAGGCTGATCTGGTTAACTTACTTCAAAAACAGTTCCCCATGTTGGGCAGAAAGAGAAACAAATATCTATTTAACGAGAGAGTGTGGTCACACATGCAAATGTGTAACATTTATAAATGAGAAGTGAATTGTTTGTGTATGGAGTAGAGAAACAAGAGACTCAGTAAACTGGAGCTAGGTTAAAGTAGATTATTTATTGCACTAAGCCACAAAGTGGTCACTGCCAACTGGTCACAACTGCAGTCCCTTCTTTTTCTTAAAGGTCTCAGTCTCTGTAAGATATACTTTGAGTAATGGGCAAGAAGGCATCCTATAGTTCAGAATTTGCTCATGGCATCCTGGATTGTTTAAGGCCTTAATCCATAAGTATTTAGGTGTGGTCGTTGTCTTCCTGTGCGTGTAATCACACAGGGAAAGAATGGGTTGGGAGAGAAGTCAGATGCCTGTTTTATTCCTTGGACAAGCAGATCATGGAGCAGGAAACACACTCCCCACTTAGATGGCTTCTACACTGAGGCTTGGCAAAGCAGTTGCTGAAAACATTGAACAAAATAAACTACAGAATAGAGAAGGAATGCAGAAAAAGTCATGAAAAACAAATTGATGATTTATAGAGATTGCAGTCTAATGGCTACAAGATTTTCCTGGCTTTGATTTGGACTTTTTCAAGAAATCAATTGCAGGAGAGTCTCTCTTGGTGGTTGGACATGAGAGGGCACTTTCTAGAAATAATGAGTTTTTGTTTAGGGTATTTATTTCATTTTTAATAAAGCAAATACTGTTTTTATTCTCTTGCTCTCCATAAGAAATAAAATCTCTGAGTAACTCCAGCTCCTAGATACAGACAGCATACAGAGAGATTATTTCAGAAATGGGATCTTTTTCTTTTGTCATTCATGAGCACTTCAACAATTGTATAAAGAGTTGTAAGTGGCAAATGTGGCAGGTGTGTATTTATGTGTGTATGTGCACTGTGCACATATGTACACGTGCATGTATTTTGCCCCTTTTGCTCAAGCAAATTAGAAGAGATTGATTTTTTCATTTTTAAGTTTTATTTATTTATTTATTTATTCATTCATTCATTCATTCATTCATTCATGAGAGACACAGAGAGAGAGAGAGGCAGAGACATAGGCAGAGGGAGAAACAGGATCCCTGCAGGGAGCCTGATGTCAGACTCCATCCTGGAACTCCAGGATCATGCCCTGAGCTAAAGACAGATGCTCAACAACTGAGCCACCCAGGAGTCCTGTGAGATTGATTTCTTAAATAAAGATCTCTATTATGATATCCACAAGGTCATAACTCATTTTTAAAAGAAGATTCAAGATTCAAATGAAGAAGTGACCAAGACAAATTTGGCCAGTGGGATATTTAGTGATTTTTTTTTGGAGTGTGTACTCCAGAAGTACTGTACAAAGGTAAAATTCCCAGCCCAACTTTGCCCAGTGAAGAGATATACACATGCCTATCTGGTGTAATAAATAGGAGGAGCTCTGTACTGTTTTTGCTTTCCTGGTGTTACCCCAGCCACATATCTCACACTTGTCTGTAGCTCTTGCTACACCATTCATTCCTCCACCATTCATTCACCATTAATTCCTCAGTTCCTTCAGATAGTTCAGAATTCTAAGTTATTCTGATGGTATAAATTACCTAGGATGATTTTTAAAATCATAGCTTCTAGGTCCCACCCATGAAAACAGACTTTTCAGATAAATCTCTCATTTTAATAAGTGTCCTATGTGATTCTTATGATCAGAGGAATTTAGGAAAAATGGGGCTAATAGTTTTTCAGTTTCATCTTATAACATAGTGCTTTCATGAAACCTTTTCAGGAGAGCATCATCATGAGTCTGTGACAAAAATATTATTGTCTTTTTACATAACAGGTAACTGAGTCTCTAAAAGGTAAAGTATCTGGATCAAGGTCATTTGAAACTAGACCTTGGCTACAGACCATGTGAGTTTCTAATCCAGGCTCTCCCTACCAAGCCCCACTGCCTTTTAGGAGCTTATGGTAATGGTGATGACATTGGTATCTAGCAAGTCTTGTTTGAGCAAAGAAAGGAGAGAAAGGAACTATTGATAGAGGCTCTGAGAGCACCTAAAGAACCTTGAAGAAAGAAATCCTTTAATAGTTGAGGATGAAAGAATACAGTCATTGGACAGTCATGGAACTGTAAAGTCTATTATTTTGTTGATGAATGAGAAGCACTGGGTCTTATACACAACTGATGAATTATTGAACACTATATATGAAACTAATGATGCCCTATATGTTGACTAATTGAATTTAAATTTTAAAAAAGGGAAAAAAAGAAAATAGTGGGAGCCTAGGAGTTTTGTAAGGTCCCCTCTACAGAACACTGACCCTTTAAGATACTCCATGAAAAGGGGATTCTTGACTTAAGTAAATTTGAAAAACATAGTGAACTTTACTCCAGTGAATAGATTCCCAAAGTACATGAGCATATTAAAGGCTCTGAGAAGTCCAGCAGGAAAAAAAAATAAATCAATCTTTAAACCTGTACTATCACAAACTTATTTGTGATATGGAACTCTCCCCCCATTATTCCATAAATTATACATAATACATATGGAACTCTCCCCCCATTTTCCATAAATTATACACAAACATCTGACTAAGCCCACTTTGGGAAATACTGCCCGAGGGCATAGATTTAGAGTTAGGAATATATGGATGTAGTATAGAAAACCCCCAGAGATTCTGTTTTGTTTTGTCTTTTTTTTTTTTTTTTTTGATTTTGCCTTTCCTCATTCTGGGGAGAAAGATGGACAGATAGACTACCACCCATAAAGTAAGCTACAGAGTATTTATTGCTCTGAAGTTTGTTGGTTCTCTCTTATTACTAACACAAAGAAGTATATGGCAAGAGAAACAAGCAGGAGCTGAGCTAAGCCCTGGCATGTAAAAATCTAGTCTTTCTGGAGCCCCTCACTTTTTCTAGGCATCTGGATTGGAACCCAGTTTGTCTTCCTTTCTGCCCTCGCCAATTTGCCTCTCCAGGAATGAAAGAGTCTAAAGATGTCTCCTTGTGAACAGGCTTTCAGCTCTTTGTATTTAACTGTGTTGATTTGGAGGGATTCTGCATTCCAGAGGCCTCTTTGGCCCCAAGACTGCCCTAAGCAAGATCCAGGATGCCTTCGGTCAGAGAGAACAGAAGCAGAAGCATAACTAGGTAGCCTTGTCAACTGCATCAGTCTTCCCAATATGAGCATCACTGGCAAGAACGGAAATGCTATCACCTTGTGGTTATGAGTCCCATATGTCAGAGGCCTAATGGCACCCAGAGATGCCTCCTTAGCTTAAGTGGGTAGTCAGGTAGAGATGGGCATGGTGAGCAACGGTTCAGATGGTTGGATGGGGCTCACTTTAAGAGTGGAGGGCTAGGGAGGAATGATCTTCCTTCTTCAATCTTTTTAAACTTAGCCTTTATACAGGGACGACCTTATTTTAGTTGCTTTTGTTTATATGCTTTGGAGATGATGGATTTCTCAAAGAGGTAAACTCTAAAATTATTGTTCAAGTAGACCCTGATCTTGACCTGTCATAGGTCTGACAGCAAAAATGACAGTTGAAAGAGAGTAGAACGAAGTTTTGTTTAGAAGGATAGTGTTTATAAAATGAATTTTTATGCATTCTCAAGGGATGGTTTATTACATTCTCTCTTTCTTTGGGAAGGGGGAGAAAATAAAAACATCCAAAATTTATTCTCCAACAAGACAGACAGCATCAGCAGGTAAAAACTACAGGGGTTTCTCCACAGATCATATATTCACACTGACATGATTTACTTAACAGGGAGAAAGGCTCTGGTGTGTTCTCTGTAACAATATCCGCTTCACAGTGTAAACAGGTACTAACATTTGTTCTCAACTTACAATTCCAGAAGGAAAGGCACAACATGGCAAAAAATTCTTTTTGGATCCTAAAGTCAGGTGCAATAACACAGACCGACTTTTGATAACAGTCTTGATCTACTTTTCCACAAAGAAGGAGATTCTCCACTCAGAAATTAAGATCTTTCTTTCTCTTTCCTTGTTCAACCATCAGAGCATGTTTCATCATTTCATATACAAAAAAAAGGGGTGGGGAGCTTAAAAAAAAGAATCATGAAAATATCTTCACTGTCCAACTGCTCCCACCACATATCAACTCAGGTGCTAGACAGGGTGTCCGGACACTTTGGTGGTCATAAAATAGGAAAATAGACATCATGGCTACAAAAATAAATGAGGTAGATAAAAAAAAAAAAAAAAGCTTTCACACCCATGACTTGCCCGTTCAAACATCATAGCCTTCATGCAATACTCAAGAACAATCTTCATACTAACTTGGCATAAGCTGCACCAAGGTCATTTTTTGTACAAAGTAGTATGTGAACCTGTAAGAAATATCCCCTTTCCGAGCATTTCTTCAAGAAGGAAAACCCAGGTCTTTGATCAAGTAGGCACTGGAGAACCAAATTAAATCACCTGAGGGTCCCTGCTTAGGTGCCTAGCCCTTCTGGTGGCTCAGAAAGGAGGCATCTGGAAAGCATAGGGACTCTTGGGGCTCTGAATGAACTCTATTTAAATAAGCAGCAACACACACTGACTTCCTAAGGACTAAACCAGTCCATTTGAGGGTATCCTACCTAAAGTCCCAAGGTTGAAGGAATTTTGTAATTCTACAACCTTAGTTTAAAAAAAAAAAAAAAAAAAAAAAGTACATTCAGGAAAAAAAAAAAAAACGAAAGGAAAGATGGGTACAGGGTACAGGGGGTCATACAAAACAGGTCCCTAAACAGATGCCAGATCTTGTCCATGTATCCGCATACAGTCACCAGGGAAGTATACAGTACCCACCCACCCCAATTAGGCTAACAGTTGTCTTGTCCATTGTAGTTCAGTAAGTTCCAACTTGAAATAGTCTTTGGAAATAGTTACTCTCAGTTGTACAAAGGTTTTATGTATACACTTTGTGGCAAGTAACAAAGCTACTTTGTAAGACACACACTTCTTTCCAAAATCAAAGAAAAAAAAATTCTAGTCTGTATATGTTTTAATATTTTGGGTTTTTTTTTCAATTTTTTTAATTTTTCAATTTCTTTTCTCTTTTTTAACTTTTTTCTATTTCAATTTTTTTTCTCACAAAGTAGCATAACATCTGATTGTAGGACTTGCCTGAGTTGCCTGAAGTTATGATCATAACTCTAAACATCACTTGCACATCAATAAGAAAACAAACAGGAGGAGATGGGTTCTTTTTACAAGGAAAAGAAAAAAAAAAGAAAAGAAAAGTAGTAGAGTTCTAGAGAGGTCATTCTCCCTGCATTTCTCCCTCGACAAAGAGTTTAGCAGACTGCAATCTTATTTTCTTGGAGGAAGTGAGGGAATTGGTGTATGGGGATGCTGTCAGCAGCACCTGGTTTTTCCACTTTCAGCACTGATGGTGGACTGGGAGCCATCCGTCTTGGAGATGGTGGTGGTGTTCACAATGGAGCTGGCCCCCAGGGAGACTGGGAGGGTACAAACACCCCCACTCTGGATCACAGGGATCTCACTGGTCTTCATGGCCAGACCTCCATTGAGCATGGTGGTGTACTGGTTCCACAGCACAGGGTCCATGGTCCCCAAGGGGCCAGGATTTCCTTTGGCCTGTCGGCGTGGCCGAGCCACTAGCAAAGGTGTCATGCTTGGGGACATGGCCACGGGCCCAACAAACGCACCAGGGACTTCGACTGTGGCCTCGGTTGGCTGGGCTCGGATAAATGCTGATGGCAGGCTGCTAGACCTTCCATCTCGGCGCGCTGTTCTCGGGGCTGTCTGCTTTGCCACCAGCATCAGGAGCCCTGGACTTGATGCTCTCTGCCTGGCGACTGGCCGGGGGCGGCCTGGAAGGACGCAGTCTCCAGCACATCTGGGCTTGGGCTCTGGTACTCCTGGTCTCCCATCACCGAGCACCACGAGTCGTTGGTCAAGCCTCGCCCTCCACCGAACCGTTGTCTCTGCCGCTCTGCCGCTGCAGGACGGGAGGAGCAGGACCCACCTTCCCCGGGCGTCCAGGGCAGTGAACCCGAGAGCCGGCGATGCTGAGTGGGCGCCGGGAAGCGGGGCGGGGACCTGCCGGGAGCCGCCGGGGCGTCCGGGGGGCCCAGCTCTTCCACGCCGATGCTCTCGATGACGTCATCGCGACAGGTGGCACCCGCGCTGCTGTTTTCGGGGACCACCGCGAGGTCACAGGGGTTCTCAGGCCGAGGCGTGCTGGGAATCTGGCTGCCCACATGCCCCCGGGGGTGCTGCTGCCTCAGGACCACGTTCGCAAACTCCCGGCAGATGCGGCACGAGAGCTGGTCGGGTGAACCCCCAGGTGCCTCTTCAGGTTGCGCTTGGTGGAGAGAAGGCCGGACCACAGCGCTTGCACCAGAACGGGCTCTCCCCGTTGGGGGGGCGGGGGCGGTGATGCATCTTCGGGAGCTCTGGCAGCTCAAGACCCCGGTGGCAGATGAGACATTCCTTGGGGTCGGTGGTGGCCTTGTCAATGTTCTCCACCAGCTTCTGTAATTTCAGGGTCTCCGACCCTGGCTGGGGGGGCCCACTCCCATGGAAGCCACCAACCCTTGGGACAGTGTGGTTTGACCCCCACCCCCACCCCCACCCCAGACAATAGGGATCCATCCTCACTTTCCGGAGAAGGCAGGGGCTGCAGGTGGTTGGGCAGCGGCTGCCCATGGGGTCCTTGGGGTTCAGTCCCTGAAGAGAGATTCTAGCCCTCGACCGGGGGTCCCTGTTACAAGGACAGGTTTGCTGTCTAAAGGGAGACTCGATCCATCTACGGGGACGGGTACAGAGAGTGCATAGGGAATGCCATTGCCTGCTGCCATTTTGCCGTGGAACTGGGCAAAGAGCTGGGGGTTGGCCTTCGCCTGGGGATGTCGATGAAAGTGCACTTTGAGGTTGCCGTTGGTGGTGAACCGGTGGCCACAGACAGAGCACGCGAAGGGTCTCTCTCCGGTGTGGGAGCGGAGGAGGATCTGCAGGGAGCTATCGGTCCCCAAAACCTTGCTACAGTACTTAACACTTGTGCTCGCAGAGAACGGCCTAGTCTTTGGGTTTGGCCTCCAGCGGGGACACGTTCGGTGGCTTCCCCTTCTCTTTCTTGGACAGGTCTAACGCCACGGTGTTGAAGGTGTGCTCTGGAAGAGCACAGAGCCTGGGGCCTGAGGTAGCAAAGCCCCGGGAAGGCGCAACATGACCTGGGGGGCACCCGCGTCCGCTCGGCTTCAGGCCCACATGTTCACCTGCACGCGGATGTGCTCGGCGAGCTGGATCTGCGGCAGGTGCTGCTGCTGCAGGCACAGGATCTGCTCCAGGCCCCACGGACGCTGCTGGCGCCTCGGCGCTGCGCTGGTCCACCGGCACCTTGGTGCCCCGCAGTGCTGGCCACTTTGCCTTTGGGTAAATAGCTCATGTCCTGGGACGTGGTCAGCAGGGCGATCTCGGCCTTCAGGTACACGACAGGCTCGGCACCCAGCTTCTCCTTCAGCTCCCCCGAGCCGCCGCCATCCTCCCTGAGCCCAGCCTCACTGCCTGGACTGTGCGGCGGGCAGCTGAGCGCGGCCCCGAGAAGTCTCCCGGAGGCACCGGCCCCTCCCTCGCTGTCGTTCATGATGAGCACAGGTGGATTTTTAGTGCAATTTTTGTGTTCTAAGAACTCTGCACCGCATTTCTCACAGATGTGAGTCTCCTCCTGACGAGTCCTCTGTGCAGTCATTCCATCCTGTTGGCTTCACTGCCGTCCCCCGGGGGGCTCATTGGAGCGCCCGGCCCCCCGCCGCCGGCACCGCTGCGGCCGCCCCTGCAAACCCCGGGGCCGGCTGCTGCGGTGGCTGCGCGCCCCGGTCCTCCTCCCAGTTGATGTGCTGGGGTTTCGCCTGCTTGCGCCTGGGCATGGGGCGCGCATCCGGCCTCCTGGAGAGCCTCGGCTATTTCAGTTTATCACATTCTCAATGTCTCAGTGTTTTGTTAATGAATATTTAATGAGCATTTCTACAAAAATTAATAAAATGTATGTATAGGTATATATACATATGTGTGTGTTCATAAATTATACTGATGTAGAGGATGTTTAGCATAAGATTTGTAAATTATGAAATACATAATATTCTTTATTATAAATTTCATATAGTTGATTCTCATAAGATTATTTCATTGATTTTCATTGAACTATTTTATCCATAGCCAACCTATAGTTGCAACTGACAAGTACAGTTCCAACATGAATGTTGGTTGATATTTTTATCTATGTTAACATGTAAGATGAAACAATGAAGATATATGTCTAGGGTTGCCAGGTTTGACAAAAATATAGGTCAGTTAAATTTGAATTTCAGATAAACAATAAATAAAATTTTAGTATAAGCATGTTCTGAATAATAGTTGAGATACACTTATGCCAAAAATATTTTTGCTTATTTAAATTTAAATTTAACTGGGGACCCTGGATGTCTCAGTCAGAAAAGCATGCAATTCTTAACCTTGGGGTTGTGAGTTTGAACCGAGGTTGGGCGTAATGATTACTAAAAATAAACAAATAAACAAATAAATTTAACTGGATATCCTGTATTTTATTTAGCATTTAAGAACATTACTTGAAAAAAAAAAAAGAACATTACTTGTGTTTCAATAACTTCTTTGCTGAATCACCTACTAGGTTTGAAAACTAGAAAACTATTTCCTCAATTTTTCATGCTTTTCCTCATGTAATAGGAACTGTAAACATAACACAATTGTTATTTTTATCATGATTAATATTATCTTTGCCATCACTCTCTGCGGTCTAGAAAATCAACAAAACAATAAGCCGAACCCTGGTGTAGTAGCATTAGCCAATTTCTGTAATGTCTAAACTCCCTCCATAGCTAATTTCATCCAACCAACTTGACATCACTGTGCAAGGAATTGGAAAGTGATGCACAGGAACACACAATATAGCATTCCCATCATACAAATGCAATAGACACAACCTCAAAAACATAGATAGAGGCACTAGGTGGCTCAGTCAGTTAAGCATCTGCCTCATGATTTCCGGGTTGTGGGATTGAGCCCAGAGTCCAGCTCCATGCTCAGTGGGGAGTCTGCTTGAGATTCCCTCTCCTCCTGCCTCCCCTCTCCAAAATAAATACTCTAAAAAATAAAGCAACATTTATCAAAGTAACTAGGGAGTGATGAATTTTTGAGTATTTATTACCTTTGTTTTTTAATATAATTTATATAGTGATTAAGTTGATAAAGTTTTATTTAAACTGGCTCACAATAAATAAATAAATAAATAAATAAATAAATAAATAAATAAATAAACTGGCTCACAAACAGTCCTCACAGTGTAACAATTGGCTCTTAGAAGCTGGTGAAACCACTGCAGTGTATTGAACCTGTCCATCTCATCCTACTCAAGCCTATTTTATCAATCTACAAAATCTACTTGATTCCAGAGATAATTGAGTTTGTGGCCTTTGTTAAGTTGTTGAGATTTTAAAGACCAAAGAAGTAATACAGCCCTTCTGTAGGGAACTTTGAACTGTTCAAGGGAGGAATCAACATTTATTGACCATCCTCTCTATTTGAGACACTGCACTCTACTACAAATTTAAGATTACAACCTTTTAAGATGCCATGTTATATAAAAGCCAGAAAGGTAGAGGGGACATATACACTAGGCATATAAAGATCACTAATACTGTAAAGCAGAAAGTTAAAAGATGAAATCAATTTGCATTCCTGCCAACAGTGCATAAATGTTCCTTTTTCTCCACATCCTTACCAACACCTATTGTTTCTTGTGTTGTTGATTTTAGCCATTCTGACAACTGTGAGGTGATATCTCATTCTAGTTTTGATTTGCATTTCCATGATAATAGGTGATGATGAGCATCTTTTCATGTGTCTGTTGGCCATCTGGATGTCTTCTTTAGAGAAATGCCTGTTCATGTCTTCTGCCCATTTTTAAATTGAGTTATTTGTTGTTGTTGTTGTTGTTTTGAAGAGTTATTTGTTTTTTGACTGTTGAATTGTGTAAGTTATTTGTATGTTTTAGATACTAACCCTTTATCGGATATGTCATTTGCAAATATCTCCTTCTAGTCTATAGGTTACCTTTTATTTTGGTTGATTATTTCTTTTGCTGTACAGAGGCTTTTTATTTTGATGTAGTCCCAATAGTTTATTTTCACTTTCGTTTCTCTTGCCTCAGGAGACATATCTAGAAATTTGTTATAATTGATGTCAAAGAAGTTACTACCTATATTCTCTTCTAGGATATTTATGGTTTCCAGTCTCATATTTAGAATTTAGAATTTATTTTTGTGTATGGTGTAAGAAAGTGGTTTATTTTCTTTCTTTTGCATGTTGCTGCCTAGTTTTCCCAACACCATTTGTTGAAGAGACATTCTCTTTCCATTGGGTATTCTTTCCTGCTTTGTTGACAATTAATTGACCATTAATTGTGGGTTTATTTCTGGATTTTCTATTCTGTTCCATTGATCTATGTGTCTATTCTTATGCTCGGATCATACTGTTTTGATCACTATAGCTTTGTAACATAACTTGAAGTCGAGAATTGTGATGCCTTCAGCTTTTCTTTTCAAGATTTTTTTGTCTATGTAGGGTCTTTTAGGGATTTTAGGATTTTTTGTTCTAGTTCTGTGAAAAATGTTTGCTAATATTTTGACAAGGATTGCATTAAATGTATAGATTGCTTTGGGTAATATAGACATTTTAACAATATTTGTTCTTCCAATTTATGAGCATGGAATGTCTATTTCTTTTTTTTTCCTTTAAGTTTTTATTTAAATTCCAGTTAGTTAACATGCAGTATAATATTAGTCTCAGGTATACAATATGGTAATTCAACACTTCTGTATGTCACTTTATGCTCATCAAAGTAAGTTGCACTCCATAATCCCCATCACCTATTTAACCCATCCCTCCACATGCCCTTCTTCTGGTAACTATCAGTTTGTTCTCTGTAGTAGAGTCTTGTCTTGGTTTGCTTTTCTCTGTCTTATTTGTTTCTATTTGCTCATCTATTTTCTTTCTTAAATTACACACACAAGTGAAATTATATGGTATTTGTCATTCACAGACAGACTTATTTCACTTAGCATAATACTCTCTAGCTACATCCATGTTGTTGCAAATGTCGAAATTTCATTCTTTAAAAAAAAATTTCATTCTTTTTTTAATGGTTGAACAATATTCCACTGTACATGTAGTCCTATTTTTAACTTTTTGAGGAAACTCCATACTGTTTTGTCTTCTATTTCTTTGCATTATCTTCCACCTCTTTCATCAGTGTTTTGTAGTTTTCAGAATGCAGGTTTTTCACCTCTTTGGTTAGGCTTATTCCTAGGTATCTTATTTTGGGTGCAATTATAAATGGGATCATTTTCTTATAAACAGGATTCTTTCTGCTGCTGGTGCTGGGAATATAAACTGATACATCCATTGTGGAAAAGAGTATGGAGTTTCTTCAAAAAGTTAAAAATAGGACTACCTTATGATCCAGCAATCATACTGCCAGATATTTACCCAAAGAATACAATAACACTAATTCAAAAGGATACATGCACTTCTATGTTTATAGCAGCATTATTTACAATAGCCAAGATATAGAAACAGCCCTAGTGCCCATCAACTGATGAATGGATAAAGATGTGATATATCTATATTTGTATCTATATCTATATCATCTATTATTCAGCCATAAAAAGAATGAAATCTTGCTATTTGCAATAATATGGATGGAGATAAGTGTATTATGCTAAGTGATAAAAGTTTGTCAGAAAAAGACAAATAACATATAATTTCACTGATGTGTGAAATTTGAGAAACAAAACAAACAAGCAAAGATAAATATATATAGAGAGAAGTCAAAAAACAGATTCTTAATTATAGAGAACTGATAGGTTATTGGAGGTGAGGAGGGTGGTAGATAGGTTGGATGATAGGAATTATGGATTGTACTTGTTGTGGTGAGTATGGAAGTGCTGAATTATTGTATTGTACACCTGATACTAAGGTAACACTGTATATTAACTAAGTGGAGTTAAAAACTTAAATAAGTACAGGCACACTTCAAAAAAGCGATGAAATAAAATTCCTAGCATGGGTGTAACATTATTGGTCATCTATACCCATAATTAATGATTGGAAGGGATTGTACATAAAAACTTGTTCCTTATTATTTATATTCCCCACATGAATGAGAACATATAATGTTTGTCCTTCTCCGACTGACTTACTTCACTCAGCATAATACCCTCCAGTTCCATCCACATTGAAGCAAATGGTGGGTATTTGTCATTTCTAATAGCTGAGTAATATTCCATTGTATACATAAACCACAAGGGAAGGGAGAAGAAATGTGTGGGAAATATCAGAAAGGGAGACAGAACGTAAAGACTGCTAACTCTGGGAAACGAACTAGGGGTGGTAGAAGGGGAGGAGGGCAGGGGGAGGGAGTGAATGGGTGATGGGCACTGGGGGTTATTCTGTATGTTGGTAAATTGAACACCAATAAAAAATAAATTAAAAAAAATAAAAAATAAAAAAGGAAAAAAAAATTAAAGTTCAAAGAAAAAAAAAACTTGTTCCTTTAGGACAATGGTCTTAAGGGGTGATGCATTTTTTCAGTATTTTTCTTTGATGTTTTTGTGAAATTTTTCTGCATAATTAGCAGAAATTGCCTACAATTCAGACAAGAAGTACATTAAAGTAATTGAAGGGCATTTCTCTGTGCTGGGACAGCTTTGAGGAAGCACATAGAATATAAGGTAGGCCTTCAAGAATGGGAGGGATTTAGAGAAGTGCAGAAAGCATCCCAGGCAGGGAAAAAGCATAAGTAAAGGGTTAGAGAAAGGTATTTTGAAGGAACAATAAATAAAATAGTCTGTCTGGAAAAGGTTCAGATGTATCTATCTATCTATCTCTCTATCTATCTATGGATATATATTACAAAACCAGGCCCCAGGAGTCCACTCTTGGCATAGAATCAAATTCAAATAACTAATATTAGCTGGAAAAATTGAAACTTATTTAAATCTTTACTACAGCTGCCTTCAGAAAACACAAAAGCTGGAGGACTTCTGCCCCTCATCACCAATCTTTCTCTCCCCTTAGGTTCTCTTCTTTTCTGGTAAATTATTGTCTCCCTGTCTCAGTCCTTCTCTATTTCATTGATTATCTCAGTCTTACCCTTAAGTTTCAGGACAGGATTGAGTGACAACCAGAATTTTCCTTAGTTGGCTGAGGAGAGAAATAGGCTGGATACTGATGCAAAGATATCTCTTGTCTAACACACTTGGTAATATTAGTCACACCCTTACATGATGATTACATCAATAGACAATTTCTCTATGCTACCTCTCCTTTCCAACTCATTTCTTAATTTTTGTGTGTGTTCTTCCTTGCATTAGGCCTTATCCTTGCTATCAACTTGCACATTATATTCACTTCCTCTCTTTTACCTACTCAATTCATGTCAATCCTGAAGGATTTATTTTATTTTATTTTATTTTTTATTTTTGGGGGGAGGGAGGCAAAGGGGAAGAGAGAGAGAGAGAATCTTAAGCAGGCTTCATGTCCTGTGTGGAGCCGAATTCAGGACCACATCTCATGATCCTGAGACCGTGATCTGAGCCAAAATCAAGAGTTGGATGCTTAGTCAACTGAGGAATCCAGGAACTCTAGGATTAATTTTAGAAGTGACTTCACTCAGAAGTTTTCCTTGATCACATAAACTGGATTAATTGCTGCTCCCCTTTGAACCCATAGTACCCAATACTACTTCCTGTTTTAGTACTTATTACATTATCTTATCATTGCCTGTTTTACCTGACTTACCCCACTGGACTGTGAAAGATTTGAGGACAAGCCCTAGGTATTATTTGTGTGTGTGTATGTGTGTGTGTGTGTGTGTGTGTGTGTTTATATATATACTTATGTATATAAATATATTTCTATTTATACATGTACATTTCTGATGCATTTATATACATATTTATTTATTTTTGAGCACTCCTTTTTCATTTTTTGATAAATTAACGAATTTATTGGCAACTTCTATTGGCAACTTCTATGTGAAGGGCATTATATTAAGCGATTTGCAAATATATTTCTTTTCCTGCTCTGACCAACCATATAAAGAAGTTACCTTTAATTATCAAAAAAGAAATCTAGGACTCAAAGAGGTGTGATGCTTGCCCAAGGTGACACAACCAGGAAATGGCAGCAACAAAATTTGAACCCCAGGGTGTAATTGATCTATATGTATACCTAAGCATGAGGCATAAAAAGTCCATCATGGAGTCTGCCTTCAGTAGAAAACAACTCTGACAACACCTTTGTCATAGACCTTTAGCCTCCAGAACTTTGAGAAAATTCATTTTGTTTAAGCCACTCAGTCTGTGGTATACTATTATGGCCATCTAAACCAACTAATAAATGTGCCATGGTCCAACAGCTAGCTAATATGTGGTAGTGCTTACCTGCATTGTAACTTATCCTGGAAAATTATAAAAAGACACCTGTAATAAAATGCAACATCATCCTTTTGATCAGAAAGGGGTCTCTATTTTCCCATTATCCAAGGATACTTCCCTGCTCCCAACTGGAAAGCCATATGATCATTAGATTCTATAAGTTATCTCCTCATCAAGACAGCTACCCAGTTCTATGTTCTGCACCGAAATGTTAGTAAAGATAGTTTGCTCTCCCAGAAAGAGTGAGCAACTTCTGAGTCACAAAGAGGTAAGTCTGAATCTCAAATCTGTCATTTACTAGATTTGAGACTGTGGAAAGTCACTTCACCTCTCTGAGTTTTAGTTTCTTCAACTATAGAATGGGTTACTTTGTGGTAAACAGAATAGCCTCCCAGATATGCCCACACTCTAATCTCCAGAATTTGTGAATATTCTCCATATGGGAAAAGGGACTTTGCAAATATCATTAAGTATAAGGACCTTGAGATGCAGAGCCTGTTCTGCATTATCCAGGGGGAACAATTTAATCATATGAATCCTTAAAAGTGGAGAAATTTTCCTGGTTGTTATTTGATGCAGTGTGGCAATGGAAGTATGCCAGAGAGATAGCAGCATGAGAAAGATATTTAGCCAAAGGAAGAAAGTAGAGGGAGGAAGAAAGGATACTTGAATTATAACTGTACCATTCCTGTGTGTGTACAGTCACAGCAAGGAAGAGGGTAGTATGTATCAAGGTACTTCAAAATTAGTATAAGTTTTCATCTGTTAATTTCACTTCTAGGAATTTATCTTGAGGAAGTTACTAGACACGCATCTAAAGATTTATGTTCGTGGATGCTCATTGCTGTATGATTTATAATAATAAAAAAATAGAAATAGCATAAATGTCTATAGTGAATTGGATAAATGAATCCATATGATGGAATATAATGTAGACATTAAAAACCATATTTAATGAGAGGAAAGTACTCAAGTTGTAGTAAGTAGAGAAAAGGTAGTTTAAAATATGATCCCAATATTGTTAAAATTGGATATAGAGTAGGACAAATGTATATTAGTTATATAAATTCTGCATGAAAAAAAGATTGGAATGAAATATATCAAAATAGTCAGTAGATAGTAGAAATATTGATTTTAAATTTTTCTCTTTGTATTCTTTTAAATTTTCTACAGAATCATTCATTATGTTCATAATTGTAATGCAAACTTAATCCCTCAAAACTGCAAAGTGTTGTTTTTGCCACTTACACATCCCTTAGCATCCTGTCAGTGCTATATCCCACTCTTGCTGGTGCCCCAACCTCTATGTCTCCAGCTCTATCACGGTCTGTGCACATGTCTACAAGATATCAGGAACACAATTTCAAAATGATATGCCCACAGCTTTTCAGTGCCCACAGCTTTTCTTTTTTCATGTCCTTTTCCACCCTCTTTTCAATCCCTTTTCCCCAGAAGGGTCCCATTCTGCCCAACCAAGTGACTCTCTTAATGAAACTCTACTTTTAAGGAATAAAGTAAGTGCATTTATTAAACACTAGCTATGTGGCAAGCACTATTCTAAGCACTTTACGTGGATTGGCTTGATTAATGCACACAACACCCAAAGAGATGGATATTTTTTATAATTTCCATTTTACTGATGAATATACCAAGGCCTGGGGAAATTCAAGAACAGGCCCAAGTTCACCTAATTAGTAAGTGCTGGAACCTGGATTTTAGTGCAGGAAGTCCCTGTGTATACTACAGACTCCTAAAGAGATGCTGATATATAGCCAGGAGCAGGAACTTTCCCAGGAAGATACGTGTTTTAGCAGAAGACTGAATTCTCAACTACATAGACCAATGCATTGGGACTGGTAAGGAGAAGTTAATATTTAGGGGGTGTTGGGCCTCCTGTTCCAATGAGATTCTCAGGGCATTCTATAGACCTGTTGACATGTGGATCTTTATGTTCCTATTTCTTTGATTCTCACTTCTGAACAAAATCCCCATGGAACAATGAGGAATTGGACTTCTGCATGGAGCTGAAAGGGTGTGTCTATAGAAAGGGCACACAAAAATGTGTTCTATGATTCTTCAATTTCATGAGCCTCCCTGTTATTGTTTTTCTTCATGTCAGGGAAGGGAAAACTCAATCTGTAAATGGTTATATGCAGGAAAAAAAAAAAAGCTAGCATGCAAAAGGGCCTGGCCAGAGATTTTAGCAGGTTGAGAACCCTGGATGGATAATTTCCCCTGTGAGCAATCCTGAATCCCTCAGTGGGGCAAACCCTTTCTACTCAGGTCAGCATGGGATGCAGAGGCAGAGGCCCTGGGCCCATTGGCAAAGTTAGCTGCCAGATATGCATAAGCTGAGGTTCCAGGGAGCTCCAGCTCATTGGTATTCACCAGCTCGGCCAAATCCAAGGTGACCTTTTATATTTGTGCCAGTGTATTCCACACAGCTCAGAGTGTTTGATGGTTTGTGCAGCCCTCCAAGGGAATGTTTTGGCCTGCCGAAAAGAAAATCAATTGTTAGAGGGCCAGGTTCTGGCCAGAAGATTTCTTTTAAGCTTTAATGTAAAGTTGAGACAATAGCTGCAGGAATATTAATAATACTCAATTCACTTTCACATACATTGACCCAGGGGTAAAAGAAGAATTTTAAAGCCTACATTGAGGTGCTCAGACTGTTGCCTTTGTCACAGGAAGCTCATTGCTTTATCAGTCTTCTTGGTTTCCACTCCATGCCTGCTTTGTACCTTGAGTCAATAGGATGAGATGAGTATGACCCTGAAGAAGGCCTGTCCCCACTCCACCCTGTTTCTGATTTAAGACAAGAGTCATCCACTACAGAACCAAGATACAGAGGCTATAAGCCCATACTATCAATTTCTAAAATATGAGACCGAAGGAACATTCCAGTAGATACCTGCAAAAATAGTTGTCTGACCTTATAACTAGAAAAAAAAAAGGCAGTTAAGAAGAAAGAAAAGGGACTCAACAATGTGAGACCGATGAACACAGCAGACTCCATTTATCAGCAGAGCCAAGTGGCAGCTAAAACAGCACCCTTTTCTCTTTGTCACTGTCAAGTAAGGATGACCAACCATAGGCCAGATGGTTCCCAACAATCAACAGTTGTCTGGACTTAAAACTTAGCTCAGCTCCCATTCAACCACCCCATGCAGACAACTCTCATTTAGTGGCCCAGGATTGTGAGCATCCTTGAAAGGACTCTCAGAGGCCATGTCCTTGGCATGGGAAGGAGACAGGGGCTTCTTTCTCATGCCAGTGGGACTAGATAGAACTAGACCTAGAATTCCTATGGAACCCAAGGCAGAAGTGGAATTCACAGTCACATATGTGTGTAGGCGTGTGTATGTTTGTATGTGCTGTGTTATCCCTCCTGTCTCAGCAGCAGTGAATAGTTGGAAAGAGTCCCAAGCAGGTTATAGAAACCTGTTTCGGTACTGACTGGCAAAGAACCAGCCTATGCCCTGGGTTAAGTCTTTTGAGTTCCCTCTCTGCATATAAGCTACCTCAAGTAAGAATATCAGGACAAGTGCTTTCCATCAGTTCTACAGTTAAATCACCTGCTTTCCCTCTTCTTAACATATGCCCCTGGGCAAACTACCTCCACCTCTTTGAACCTCAGTTCCTCATCTATACATTGGGGATTGAAATACTCAGAAAATAAAATAAGATGTACATAAAACAGTTGTTTTCAACTCTGGCTGCATATTGGAATCATCTGCAGATCTTTAAAAAATAATGATGCCTTGGCCCCACCTGCAAAAATATAATTTAATAGGTGTGCAGTACAGCTTCTAGGTGATACCAATGTGCAGCCAAAACTGAGAACACCTAATATAAAAAAAGTAGCACATTTTCTAAGTCCCAAATATGCATTTGAAGAATAGAAGTTCTTAGATAATAATAACCTTCCCTGAGAAGATTCCTCCTGGTAGAAAGTTCAGGCTAGGTGAAGAAACCTTTGGCTTTTTGTAGCCACTAATATCAGGGCAAATGCAGCCAAATGTGTCCATTGCAAAGGGGTTCAGATACAATATTGGGTGTTCAAATCTTTTAAAAAATAAGTAATAATTTTTCTCAATTAGAAAATTTGGAAACCACAGAAAATTATGAAGAATTCCATCACTGAGGGCCAACCACCATTAATGATTTGATGTATCTTCTAGTTTTATCCCCTACCATCACTAAATTCAACAATCAACTTAACCAAAAGACATTTACTAGTGTTTATTATGTGTCTACCATATACCAAGCACTGTTTGGGGGTGCTAAACTAGTTTCTCACAATTCAAGACAAACTAGAATATAATTTTGCATTCTGCTTTTTTTCACTGGACGTTTTAGTTTGAGTGTGTTTTCCTACCTTACTATAAATATTCTTCCAAATCTATAGTTGTTAAGGACTAGATCGTAAACCGTTTCATGGTCTTACCATGATATAACCACTGTTGGACATTTAAATTATTTTTTATAACTGTTTGGATCTTAGAAATAAACTTTAAAACATTTCATTGTATAAATTTTAAAGTATTATTTCTACATCTTGGCTGACCTTCTACCTTTACCTTCTGAACTACAAGTAGAACTCAGCCAGTTCCCATGAGGCATGTTTCCCCTGATACTCACATGGCTCCCTTCTGTGTTGCCTTCAGATCTTCATTCACTCAAGCGTTACCTTTGGAGTGAGGCCTCTCTCTGGAACTCTATCCACATCTTGTTTTATTTAGCTCCATAGTACTTATAGTATTTGTGTCATACTGTTCATTTTACTTTTTGAATTTTGTTTATTATTTGAATGTGTCTACCTGAATGTAAACTCCACAAGAATAGAGATGGTTCTTCACAATATCCCTAGTGCCTAAATAAGGGGGTTTACCTTATGAATAAGAATATTTGTCACAGATCATTCCCAGCAAAGATGTGAAGGACAGAACACATGCTGCTAGAGGTACTGACAGAAGGCCTGTGTGGCAGAAACCTGGAGAATAGTAGAGCCCAATTTCAGAATAATGTTTAGGAGCAAATTCTCCTCTACATTTGCCTGTTCTCTTACTAAGCCTGTCCTTAACATAGAATTAGAAATGCCTTGTTCTGGGAAGCTGAGGGTAAGTTTGCTGCATCAGCACTAGAGGCTCTTTCTTCAGAAAAGTTGATCCTGAGACTGTTTACAGTGACTAGTCCAGCTCAATATCCATGGATATAAGTAACTCCCAAGAATTGAATGGCCCTGAGCAGACACAAAGGCCTGGGTTCAAGATGGCAACTGTTGGTAGGAAGTGTTCAATATCAGCCGAGTGGAAGTCTTTGTGTTTTTAGCAGGTGGTTCCCTGGGAAGGGTACCCAGATGCCTGAAGCCCCGGTGAAAGGATGACTTGATGTTCCCTGCACCTTAGTCCAGCCTCCTTAGGAATACCTCTATTATTCATGCTCAGAATGGCAGACAGATCAATGAAATCCTTTCTCAATCCGTAAGCCTTGTTAAGCCATAGCTATGGCCCAGTCTAGGACTGAGGCATTTAATGAAATGTTCTAAGGGGAGCAAAAGGTCAGAGAAGGTGACCAATAGTTATGATGTATCTGCCAGAGCCAGGATCTGATATATTTATTTGTTTATTTGTTTGTAAACTATAACTCAAGTTAAAACACATGCACAAAATTTTTAAAAAATCAAATAAGGTAAGGGACTAAAAGTTGAAAGTTTTCCCCTCCCCCATGGCTATAAATCAGGTCTCTACTCTCCTAGCTTTTTTATACAATCTTTTCAGAAATATGTCTTTGTGTGTGCATGTTTATACAAAGAGAAGTATACTATATCTTTTATGCACCTTGCTTTTTTTTCCTTAGTATATCAGAACAAATGCTCCATAGCAGATCAAATAGATCTTAATTTTTAAGAGCTTTATCATAATTTATTATTTAACCAAACTATAATTCATTTAACCAACTTTCTGTTGATGGAGTTTAGATGTTTTCAATTTCTGCAATTATAAAAATTGCTGTAATAAATACTCTTACAATGTTTTTAATAATCTTTTTTCCTATTGTGAAAAAAAATCAAGTCATCTGTATAGAGAATTAAAGAAATACAGAAAAACAAAGAAGACAATAACATTTATCTAGAGATATCCATCATTAAAATTTATTTACTTTGCCTTTCTTCTTGGTACTTTATTTTTATATTAATTTGTACAGTACTTTTATTTCTGAGCATTATCCCTTGTCACTAAACACTCTTCAAAAACATTTTAGAATGCTAGAGAATTTTCCATCATATGACTATACTTCGATTTATTTAACTATTGCCTTGCCATTGGACATTCTGATTGTTTTGTTGTTGTTGTTGTTGTTGTTCGTATATGTAGTACTTCAACATACACATTTGTTTATAATATTTTCTGGGTTTCTACTTCTACTCAGGGAAGGTTACTTGAAGAGGAGAATGAACTTCCCTTTAGACCCTTAACACACATTTTCAACTTGCTTTCTAGAGAATCTGTATCAATTTGCACTGCTACCAAGATGCCAGTTAATGTCCATCTCATCTAACTTTTGCTAACATTGAATGATAGTTACTAGGGCTGGTCACATATATTTTCCTTTTCACCTTCCAGGCTTAATGTTAAATTGCACTTCTCTGTTGCCTTAAAATTCGAAGTGGCCATATGACTTGCTTTGGTCACAGAAATGCAAATTGACATGTGTCATTTTTAGGTGGAAGTTTATGAGGCAATGTGAAAATCACTGTTTTTTTCCCCCTGTCATGGCAACCACAGACATTATGGATCGTGGAGACATTATCTGCCTGAGTTTCTGAGGGAGGAGATGTGGAACAAAACTCCCAACCAGCCCTCATTAAGTTCTTTGCATGAATGGGAAATAAACCTTTGTTTGTAAAAAGCACTAAAACTTACAGTTTCTTAAATGGGGTTCATCAGGAGAACTAAGCCTTAATGCCTCAAGGATCTGCTGTATATGATGAATTATCTTTTCTACTATCCATCTAAATGGTACTAGTTATGCATTTTCCCTAAACTTTGTATATGCCTCTATACATAGAACAATTAAATTCTTCCAGTTAATAGCTTTAAATGTGCATCTGTTTCCTGCCAGGACCCTAACAGTTATACAAATTAACATTTATTGTGTTCTTATTATGTACCAGGCATGGGTGCTATACACCTCTTATTTATTGCTTACTGCAATCTTTCTATGATTTTATTCCTGTTTTATAAGTGATGAAACTGAAATTCAAGGAGCTTAAGTAATCTGCATTTATTTATTTTCTTATTATATTTTTATTTTTTGTGGCATAGTTGAAACTATATTGATAAAGATTTATTGCTTCGATGTGTAATTTTTCCAAATACTTGTCTTATTATGGTAGATACATGATTTGCAGCCGGCAGAACTGCAGTGACGTGTAGTGCTCACAATCTGGTTACAGCCTTTGTTCACTGTGAAAAATGCTCTGCTTAATTGCATAGTAGATAATATTAACTTCTGCTGGCACTTTTTCAATGTTCCTTTTACCAACACTGTAAATATTATTGTAGAACGTCTTAGTATTTCACTGTGGTGAAGCTAATTTATAACATTCCCCAAAGTTTATTATTATTATTATTGATAATGATTTTCATTGAATTTTGAGCACTGACAGAATGTGCTTAGCTCTTTAAACTTTCTCACACAGCTTTTGAACATGATTTGCATCTAATATCTTTGGGTGACATTATAAGGAAATCTGCTTTTAAAAAATAACCTTACTACAGTAGTGGTACATGGTGAAGCTAGTTTGAAACCATGTCTTCTGGACTCCAGGACTTTAGAGTTGATTAGGTCCACTCCTCCATTTCTTGCCGTCTATACTGAACATCAAGAGCAGGCTTCGCAAGCAGATATAGTTCAGACAGGACCTAGCCATCAGATAAATTTAGTTTTATTTTTTCTGGTATTAAAATTGGAAAATTTCATAGAAATCTATGTTTCTGGCTTCTACTGACCAATCAGATCTGAACCCAACGAACCTGAATTGTTGTGCAGAAACAATTGTCTGAAACCAAATGGCAGCTTAGATGGAGTATGAGATCTCTAGTCTCCACAGTCCCCACCACTCTCTATTGTCTTATAACTAAATCACTGTACATGGCTGCTACCCATAAAGCTTCTAGAGTTATTGGGTTTGTGAATCCTGACCTTGAATCTCATTTGGTATTGTGCAAAGAATGCCTCACTAGAATGTAAGTTCCAGGAGATCTCTGGGTGGCTCAGCAGTTTAGCGCCTGCCTTCAGCCTGGGGCATGATCCTGGAGTCCCGGGATCGAGTCCCACATCAGGATCCCTGTGTGGAGCCTGCTTCTCCCTCTGCCTGTGTCTCTGCCTGTGTCTCTGCCTGTGTCTCTGCGTGTGTGTGTGTGTGTGTGTGTGTGTGTGTGTGTGTGTGTGTGTCTCATGAATAAATAAATAAAATCTGGGGATCCCTGGGTGGCTCAGCAGTTTAGCACCTGCCTTCAGCCCAGGGCATGATCCTGGAGTCCCGGGATTGAGTCCCACATCGGGATTCCTGCATGGAGCCTGCTTCGCCCTCTGCCTATGTCTCTGCCCCTCTCTCTCTCATGAATAAATAAATAAATAAAATCTTTATAAATAAATAAATACATACATACATAAAATATTTTTTTAAAAAAAGAATGTAAGTTCCCAAAGGCAGGACTTGTCTTTTTTCTTTCTTTCTTTGAATGAGAGAGAACATGTGAGCAGGGGTGGGGATGATACAGAGGGAGAGAGAGAATCTTAAGTAGCCTCCATGCTGGGCTTGATCTTACAACCTTGAGATTATTATCAGAGCTGAAATCAAGAGTCAGACACTTAACCAACTGAGCCACCCAAGTGCTCCTGTCATCTGTTTTCTTAACTGTATCTCCAGGACTTGGAATAGTGCCTAGAAGATTCTAAACTTGCAGTATATATTTATGAGTAAATAAACAGTGTCTTTGTATGGACCAGATGTTTTGATGATAAGGAGACTCTCAGCAGCAGCAGGAGTCAAGAAAATTCCCTTCTTTAGAAATATGTTTATAGCTATCTTATGCTAAATCTCTTTCTTTGCCCAACTTCCTACAAAGGAGGTTCCAATCTTCTCCTTGCTGAACATGAGTTTGGTGACAGATGCTCTGAATGTTGCAGACTTCACTTCCCATACCTTCCCTTTCCTGCCCACTGGACTATTCTACTCCATCATCTTGAGGCCCCTGAAAGTATAAGGTTGCAAAATGTCTGGATTACACACAGTTTTTATTGTCTTTCAAGAGCTCTTTCTTCCCGCTCTCCTTAGTGAGATTCTACCAAGAAAACTGCTTTATACCCAGAGCTCCAGATGCTCTGGGTGGGTTCTTAGCAAAGAAAGGACACTTGAATCTAGATGAAAAGTGTTAAGAATAACTGGGCTTGAAAATCACTGACTGCTGCGTTAGTGGAGATAGGATTTGTTGGATCCAGAGACAGGGACAGAGGAGATCTTTGGAGACTTTCTCTTCTTCTACTTGGATCCATGTGGAGCCAAGAAGAGATGAATTTCATCTTCCTGCCTCTGCTGTGACTCCATCAGGGGGGAGTCAGGCACATTGGGGTAGTGGATCCTCAGTGACTCAGGCAAAGCATTTGCCTTGACTTGAAGTGGGGGTGCTCGTTCCTCAGGATGTGCTGGCAGAAATAAGTTTTCTCAGCATGTACAGGTCGAAATAAGTCTTGATACAATATAGTAGCAACATTCTGCCAACAATTCAGAGCCTTGCTTGGGAAGAAGCGAACCCCAGTCACTGGACATTCTTAGGGCTTATTTCCCCAGAGCTACATATTAAGGAATGGAGTTAGAATTTGCCCAGGGAATAGTAACCCTCCTCAAGCACAAGCTATGTGATTGGCAGAGAGCTAGTTACATATCTGTTATCTCTTCTCATCTTTACCCTATTTCATAAATAGAGAAGCTTAGGCTCAGATTGTTTCAATGACTTGTGCAAAGTCACATAAATAATAAGTAAAAGAATCAGAATTTAAGCCCAACATTCCAAAATTGATTGCTGTTGGTATTTGCCATAGAGTAGATGGAAAGACTATCTAGGAAGAGATGTGATGAGCACACACAAGACAAAGATGTGAAAGGATGGGATATTAAGGCGAGTGGGGAGACCAGATTGCAAGTTGCACCAGGGGTCATGGTGAGAAGGGTCAGCTTTCTTTTTGAGACAACTTTTATTATACTTTTAGAAAAATGAGGAACAAATACATAAGCTGTTCTTTTTGGGTATTGCAGTAAAAAAGCTGAAAGATTTTAAGATCCAGACAATGAATAAGGACCCCTGTTCACTTAACATTTTCACCACTTAATCCTTAAATCTTCTCTTGCCCGCCCACACTCTTGCAGCTAGGGCCAAAGAGGCCTTGGCTTCTCTTACCCAGAAACTGGAGCTGCTTCTGTGGTGAGCCACAGCTCCCTAGGGCCTGGCCTCTGATGAGGCTTAATGACGTCATCCTCTGTAGGAGTTTCAGATGGAGAATTCCCCAAGGACTTTACAATCAATATGTCTCCTGCCCCTGTCGCCTTCCCAGACAGAAAATATGTTCATTCCTTGAGTTTTATATGCTGCTCTAATATCTCAGCTTGCCACCAAGCTTGACATCCCTTCTTATTCTCATCTACCCCTCACCTCCACCCCATTTAATCAAAGCCCAACTAAAGTGTGGTGAACTTCCGAGCATTTTAGCAATAAAAATGCCCAAAAGTTGGAACAGTCATTTTCCATTTGTCCTCTGTGGCTTGTTCAGTGACTAGGAAGAGGAATGGGGCACTGCAGTAAACCCTCTCTCCTCTCCTCTTTTTAAGGACAGCAGATGCTCTTTTATCTGTTTTAGATTTTGAGTTTCTGCATACAATTATTTTTGAACTGGGACTGAAAGTATTGAAAACCTACCTCCTTACGGCACATCTCTGCAGAGGTGGTAGGGGTTCTTGGGAAACTGTCTGATTATACCATATTTCTCAGTCTTCCTTTCCCTCCTATTTTTCCTTTTCTGGGCAAAGCTGTATGGGATCCATCTGGCAGGGCAAATGGAAGCCATAATGTGATCTCATGGAAGGAGCATGAATAATTGTCACTTCCTGGCCCCACATGCATTACTGAAAAGGTGGATGGAGGAGAATTATCATGCATCTCATTAAATCAATATTTTATTTCCTCCCTGCCCCTAGCTACCATCCCAGCTTTGATCCCTTTGCCTCTGGAGCAGAGCTGGACAGGTAACTTTCACAATGCAAATTAGGATCACTGGGCTCTCTGCCCAGTCTTTGATCTCCAACCTAAGGAGAATTCTGGTAGGCAATGCCATGTGCCCTGGTCCCTTCTCACCCATTGGAACCTTGAGTAAGGTAGAGCCTGTAGAGGCTTTCCTTTCATTCTGTAGAAGAGTAGCATGGCTCATAGTAGCAGTCATTAAACCGAGTTATGATAATTTACGCCACACAAAGCACAGGAGGGGCTAGAGAGGAAAGGGCATCTTGTGAAAGAGATTTTATTTATTTACATATTTTTACTCAAATATAAGAAGCTGAATTTAGAGCAAGGCCAAGGGCATTGGGAAATAATTTCTCCCACCTGTCTTAATTGGGGGCTGATTTATTGAGTATGATAAAAGCTATGTATCCTCCCCCAGTTCCCAAATGTTTGTACTTCTGATGGCCCCTTTTATACTATCTGTGTTGATGTTTAGCAATAAGTCTGGGGTAGGGAAGAAAAAGGACATGACAGAGAGAGAGTAGGAGGTTTGGAACCACCTTTCCCTAAAGGAAGTGCAGGTTGATCAGGAAAGGAAGGTAAAAATAATTCCTGATATTTTCAGTCCTAGGTTTGTGAGGAAAAGCAGAGAGATAGAGGGAGGAAGGTCAAGAAGAGTCATGAATGTTGCTATCTCTTAATAACCAAGAATTTGATAGGGAATGTTCAGGAGGTGAGGATTTAATTCTATTCTGATTCACATTTCAGACTCTGAGTACATATATTTGCCTTCGTTAACTTGAATCAATTTAGGTTCATGAACAAAAATTCCTATATTGTCTTTATATTTCTCATTACATTGCAGAATGGTGAGAACCATATTCATTCAAGTGTTTCTCCATAGACTAGCTTCTGGAAACCTCTATCCTACACTATCAACAGATATTTATTTCAGTCTCTTTCTTTCTGTTTTTTTGTTGTTGTTGTTGTTGTTTGTTTAAGATTTTATTGATTTATTTGAGGAAGAGAGAGAATGAGCAGTGGAAGATGGGCAGAGGGAAGGAGAGAGAGAGAGAGAAGCAGACTTCCCACGGAGCAGGAAACCCAATGAGGGGCTCAATCCCAGGATCCAGAAATCATGATCTGAGCTGAAGGCAGATACACCATATTTCAGTCTCTTTCTAGTTGGATTTTAGTTTGATTGATTAGATTTTAAGGAAACAAGATCTTCTCAAGTTGCTTCAAATAAAAGAATGGTATTTTGAAGAGAGATATGGACATCTTTTCAAAATAGCCCTTTAAGGGCTAAAGACATCACAGCAGTCCTGGGAACTGACACCTTTCTTGGAAACTATACATCTTTTTTTAAATTGAAGTTCGATTTGCCAACATTAATAGTATAACACCCAGAGTTTACCCCATCAAGTGCCCTTCCCAGTGCCCATCACCCAGTTACCCCATCCCCCCCTCCCCCCCCCGGCCTCAACTCCCCTTCCACTACTCACTGTTTGTTTCCCAGAGTTAGGAGTCTCTCATGGTTTGTCTCCCTCTCTAATTTTTCTCATTCATTTTCCCTCCTTTCCCTTATAATCCCTTTCACTATTTCTTATATTCCCCATATGAGTGAAACCATATGATGATTGCCCTTATCTGATTGACTTACTTCATTCAGCATAATACCCTCCAGTTCTAGCCATGTCGAAGCAAAAGGTGGGTATTCGTTGTTTCTAATGGCTGAATAATAGTCCATTGTATATATAGACCACATCTTCTTTATCCATTCATTTGTCGAAGGACACCGAGGCTCCTTCCACGTTTTGGCTATTGTGGACATTGCTGCTATGAACATTAGGATGCAGGTGTCCCCAGTGTTTCACTACATCTGTATCTTTTGGGTAAATACCCATTACTGCAATTGTTGGGTCATAGAGTAGTTCTATTTATAATTTCTTTTTTTAATATTTTATTTATTTATTCATGAAAGACACACAGAGAGAGAGAGGCAGAGACACAGGCAGAGGGAGAAGCAGGCTCCATGCAGGGAGCCCAACGTGGGACTCGATCCCGGGTCTCCAGGATCACACCCTGGGCCGAAGGCAACGCTAAACCACTCAGCCATCCGGGCTGCCCCTATTTTTAATTTCTTGATGAACCTTCATCCTGTTTTCCAGAGTGGCTGCAATAGTTTGCATTCCCACCAACAGTACAAGAGGGTTCCCCCTTTCTCCACATCCTCTCCAATATTTGATGTTCCCTGCCTTGTTAATTTTCACCATTCTCACTGGTGTAAGGTGGTATTTCATTGTGGTTTTGATTTGTGTTTCCCTGATTGCAAGGGATGCAGAGCATTTTCTCATGTGCTTGTTGGCCATGTCTATGTCTTTCTCTGTGAAATTTCTGTTCATGTCTTTTGCCCATATCATGATTGGATTGTTTGTTTCTTTGCTGTTGAGTTTAATAAGTTCTTTATAGATCTTGGATACTAGCCCTTTTTCTGATAGGTCATTTGCAAATATCTTCTCCCATTCTGTAGGTTGTCTTTTAGTTTTTTATCTGTTTCTTTTGCTGTGCAGAAGCTTTTTATCCTGATTAAGTCCCAATAGTTCGTTTTTACTTTTGTTTCCATTGCTTTCATAGATGTATGTTGGAAGAAGTTTCTGTGGCCAAGTTCAAAAAAGTTATTGCCTGTGTTCTCCTCTAGGATTTTGATGGATTCTTGTCTCACATTTAGATCTTTCATCCATTTTGAGTTTATCTTTGTGTATGGTGTAAGAGGATGGTCTAGTTTCATTCTTCTACACATGGCTGTCCAATTTTCCCAGCACCATTTATTGAAGAGACTGTCCTTTTTCCAGTGGATAGTCTTTCCTGCCTTGTCTAATATTAGTTGACAATGGAGTTGAGGGCCCATTTCTGGATTCTCTATTCTGTGCCATTGATCTATGTGTGTGTTTTTGTGCCAGTGCCACACTGTCTTGATGATCACAGCTTTGTAGTACAACTTGAAATCCGGCATTGTGATGCCCCCGGCATTGGTTTTCTTTTTCAATATTCCCCTGGCTATTCAGGGTCTTTTCTGATTCCACACAAACCTTAAGATTATTTATTCCAATTCTCTGAAGAAAGTCCATGGTACCTTGATAGAGATTGCATTGAATGTGTAAATTGCCCTGGGTAGCATAGACATTTTCACAATATTTATTCTTCCAATCCATGAGCATGAAAATATTTCCATCTTTTTGTGTCTTCTTCAATTTCTTTCAGAAGTGTTCTGTAGTTTTTAGGATATAGATCCTTTACTTCTTGGTTAGATTTATTCCTAGGTATCTTATTGTTTTGGGTGCAATTGTAAATGGGATTGACTCCTTAATTTCTCTTTCTTCAGTCTCATTGTTAGTGTATAGATATGCCACTGATTTCTGGGCATTGATTTTGCCTCCTGCCACATTGCTGAATTGCTGTATGAGTTCTAGTATTCTTGGGGTAGAGTCTTTTGGATTTTCTATATACAGTTTAATGTCATCTGCGAAGAGGGAGAATTTGACCTCTTTGTCAGTTTGAACACCTTTTATTTCTTTTTGTTGTCTGGAAACTATATGTCTTTCTGTCCATCTTCTTCCTTTCCTATGGATCTGCTGTGGTTATCTATTGTTGCCCAAGCTACTCTGAAACTTAGGGACTCAAAATAACAACCATCATTATTTTTCATAGTTCTTTGAGTTAACTATACTCTATAATTCTCACCTGAGGTGCTCCATGTAGTTTCAGTCAGATGGCAGCTGGAGATAAAGTGATCTGAAAGCTTAATCGGGCTGGACTTCTAAAATGTCTCTCTCACTTGTCTGGCACTTGATTCTGGCTGCTGCTGCTGCTGCTGCTGGCAGTTCAGCTGAAGCTGTTGACTGGAGGAGCTATATGTGGCCTCCCCATGTGGCTTCGATTTCTCTTTGCATGGCATCTGGGTTTCTAAAAGCCCATCCCAAGAGCCAGCATTCCAAGAGACTTAGGTGGAAGCTGCAAGGTTTCTTGTGGCCTATCCTTGGAAACCACACTCTCTCACTTTCACCATATGTGACTGGTTATTATAGGGTCAGGCTAGATTCAAGGGGAAAAGACTGCAACAAAACATGAATACTAAATTGATATTGGGATTGACCAGGAGGGCCATTTTTGGAGACCAGTTACCATAAGGCCATTTTTTTGCTTACCCATGGTTTCTGCTCCCTCATAACTTTAGTTTGCATGTAATCCCTCAAAACTACTACCTCTGGCCTCTCTAGACTTTTTCTATGACATTCTTTCAAGTCCTGTCCCTACTCTCACTAGCCTAATCATCTAGTTCACAAATTCCAAATTTTCTTAAAATAGTTTTGTATTGTGCCTTATTAGTCACAACACGTTTTTGTATATTATGTTTTTTATTATTGAAGTGTAGTTGACATACAATGTTATATAAGTTTAAGGTGTATAACATAGTGATTTGACAATTATAAACATTACTCAGGGCAGCCCCGGTGGCTCAGCGGTTTAGCGCCGCCTTCAGCCCCAGGGTGGGATCCTGGAGACCCGGGATTGAGTCCCATGTTGGGCTCCCTGCATGGAGGCTGCTTCTCCCTCTGCCTGTGTCTCTGCCTCTCTCTCTCTCTCTCTCAATCTGTGTCTCTCATGAAATAAATAAAATCTTAAATAAATAAATAAATAAATAAATAAATAAATAAATAAACAAACATTACTCAGCGCTCACCACAATAAGTATAGTTACCATCTGTAACTTTACAACATTATTATAATATTATTGACTATATTTTATATGTTTTACCTTTCATCCTCATGACTTATTTATTTTATATTTTATAATTTTGTGCTCTTAACCCCCTTCGCTTCTTTCTGACATCCCACCACACCCCATATCCCACATGCACATTGATCACATCTTCTTTATCCATTTATCTATCAGTGGATGCTTACATTGCTTCATATCTTGGCTATTATGAAAAATGCTGCAGTAAAAATAAGGATTCATATATCTTTTCAAATTAGAGTTTTCTGTTTCTTTAGGTAATTAATTACTAGATCATATGATGTTTCTATTTTAGTGTTTTTATGAACCTCCATACAGTTTTCCACAGTAATTGTACCAATTTACATTCCTCCCAACAGTGCATGAGGGTTCCCTTTTCTCCACATCCTCACCAATACTTGTTATTTCTTATCTTTTTTATTCTAGCCATTCTTATTGGTATGAGGTGATATCTCATTTTTATTTTCATTTCCCTCATGATTTGTGATATTGACAATTGCAAGTTCTTGATGGAGCACTCTTTCCAGTGTTTCCCTGGACAATCTATGGATTGCTTGTTCAATTCCTGCCCTATCACTGATAGATAGCCAGCTTTGTGTGGGGCCCAGTGGCACTAAAATAACAACTCAGGTTTGCCTTCTCATTAGGGTCATGGGTGGGACAATCACTCTAGAAGACATGTCTTATACAAATTGTTTTGATTTTCCCTTGCTCATAGGATTTGATGATTAACTTCTGTAACTATAAAGAGACCAAGAGTCCAGAGAGGTCAGTCTCAGAGTCTCTGTCTTATGTCTGACATATAGTTTGCAGCTCTTAAATTCTGTTACATAATTCTATTAGGATAACCTCCATAAACCTTGGCATTTAACCTTGGCCTGTTGTCCATGAGTCAGAGAATACACTCCAGTGTCTTATTGCTTGAATAGAATGTGTGGTCAGGAATTCTGGACCCCTCATTTTAGAGATGAGGAAATAGTGACTTCAGAAGCATTTTGATTACAAATTCCCTAAGTACATAAAGGCAGAGACAGACCAAACTCATTTCCCAAGACTCCAAATCCAGTCTCCCCAGTGTACCCTGATGCTTCCCTGAGAGGAACAAGTGACTCATGGATTGAAAGTACATACACAAAACAAAAATGATAGCAGGTAGATCTATGTTGATACCACCAAGTCCCATTCAAACAGAAAACACTCCTCACTTTCTCACAACCAAGGTTCTACTCCTTGGTTGGCTGCTGGCGTCTGCAGATGCAACTAACTCTCTAAGTCAGTATGCAAGCTTTGCTTAGCTCAACTCTCTACCCATCCCAGTGATCAGCATGGTCTCTGAATCTCCCATCTCCACCCCTGCTTCTCAAAGAGAAATAGGTCAGCATCCTGCCACATCTCTTTAAAGCCATTTTCACGTGCTGCTAGAGACTCTGGGGATTTCGATAATATTCTGGTCTCAGTGACTTCAGCCTGTATAAACTCATGGAGTATTTACTTAAATGGGATTTTTCAACCCCACTTTCCACTCTGGGTTGAAGAATTAGGCAAAATGCCTCGAATTTATCCTGGGAATCATAAAATGGATTCTGCAGAATGGTATTGGTTAAAAAATAGTTCTCCATATGGAACATAGAAGAGTGCTGGAGAACAACCTTCCTTGAAGATTTTTAAGATAAAAACAACAATGTTTATAGTTTAGGGATAAATTGGGTGACAGAAGGAGCAAGTTTGTCAAGCTTCTTTCCAGGTGCAGCTCTTAGTAAGTAGCATTTTTCTTAAATATAGTAAGAAAGAGAAAGATACTACACTTCTTAACTTGATATATTTTTAAGTCTTTGAAGTAGAGCTGTGGCATTAGAGTCAGTCAACGTTAAGGTCTACTTAGACAAAGCTGTAAATGAAAATAATCAACTATTCCACCATTCTTTTAGGCACTTTTTCACTCCTATTAGGGAAGTCCTTCCCCTTCCAGTGGAATTCCACTCCTTTACTCTGTTATCTAAACCTGCTGAATGTTAAGCATAACCTAGTGTATATTGAATGATGATCATCATTTAATATATCAACGAACTTAGGAGAAGGACTTCTCTGGTATTTCCAAAATAATGACAGGCAGAAAGGCTCTTCTTCCACCTTATTTATACATTGACCATGGTATGTTTCATGGAAATAGGCAAGCAGACCTTGAGTGAGTTTGAGCAGTCCTTAATTCTTAAGCCTCAGTTTTCTCCTTTATAAAACAATAGCTATTAGGGTGAAATCTGTGAAATTGTCAGGTTAGTATCTCCTAACGTGTCAGGTTAGTACCTGATATTTCTCAGGATTGTCATGAGTTTTAAATGAGATAATGTATGCAAAGTATGTAGCACATGGCTGGTCACATGTCAGATGCTCCTCTGGTGTTAGTTCATTTCCCTTGCTTATTGAGTCTGTTCCAATAACATGACAATGATAGTACTCTTTTCCTTTCTAAAAATGAAAAACAGGTCCCACCAATTTTCTGGGGAAAGTCCTCTTATCTTTCACTTCTGTTTGAGGTTTACATCTTGAAACATTGCTCATCTAAATAACAGAGAGCTACCAAATTTGTAGAATTTCCTTTTATCCAGAATTTTCTTATAGTAACTGATAATGGCCTCCTCCCCTCCCCCCGACCTTTTTTTTCCCTTGAAAATATGTTTTGCCCCAGAAACTGGCTATTTACAATACGTATGTTCCAGAAATCCCTTGTAATGAACCATACAAATCTATTTGTCCTGCTGCTACTATAATTGCCTATATCTTATTATAACTTAATATGTAACAGATTTTTTTGGCAAGGCCAGAAGCAACTGAGCATTCACTGAAAATGCAGACGCTGAAGGTTGTTGAGGAGCCAGTGAACCCACTAATTGGATAAAGGGGGGGATGGTGTGGAAATTTAATTAAACTGGCATTTGCTCTAGCTGCTGAAAATATTAATCAGAAAATGAGTTTTGCAAAAAAAAGTAAAAGGCGGGGGTGGGGAGCAACATGAAAAATGCCATAGGTGCCATTCTTTCTGGCATTGATGCAAAAGTTATTCTTTTTTTCCCATGAGGTGTGGGTCATCTGTCCAGTGAGCTCTGCCTACAGCTTATTTAGGCAGAGATCACAAAGAAAGGCACTTGGAAAGCTGTGAGTTGGGAGGAGGAGTGTGAGATTCTTGATTTGGGGACCAGATGCATCTCTTGGCAGTCCTTGATACAAACATAAAGATAAAATATGTGTCTGGGAAAAAAAAGAAAAAGAAGAAAAAAACCAATTTCCCCTTTTCTTCTAAAGAAACTCTCCTCCCAAAAAGAGATGAGCTGAACATCTGCATCCATTCAAGCAATAATGCTTAAACAATTGTCAAATTTGAGAGGGGTGGATGAGGATTTTGAACCAGGCATTTAAATACATTCCATAAGCCAGGAGCCATTGGGAAGACATTGCCCTCCCTAGACTTGCAAACAAGAGTGGAGGAGGGCAAACACAGATGGGGATTCTTGTGTTTGGTTTAAGAGCTGCTCTCATAGGTTTGTTTAAGTGCTTTGAGTGGCCTGGACAGTTGTTCCCCTAGAGACCATCTCCACTGGGGACAGCTGGGCCCTGCTCAGGGTTAATGGACTTAGCTAAAGAGCCTGGAAGGCAGAGGACTATAATTCCTCATGCAAAACGCTAAAGACCCCAGAGTGTTCTCCTCAGGCTTGGGCATTTGGACTTTGACTTCCAAAGAGCCTTTCTGGACAATGGATTCTTTAGCTCAAGGCTTAACCTTGCTCCAAGAAAACCTATTATATGAAAATGACAATGTACAAATGTATTCTCAAGGTCTTGCTACTTTTTCACAGTTGCTTTTTAATTTTTTTAATCAATTGGGAAAACTCTGATGACCAGTGCTGATCTGGCACAAAATGTGTGACAATACTTTTATATACATTTTTAACTATTTCTTGTAAATGGCTCTCAAATGAGCAACTGCTGAATGGGGCATGTTCTCCTACATCCTCGTTTGTCTAGATACTTCATTACCTCCGCTGCTCTCTCTTTCGCCTTGTAGTAAGACAACAGAGCCAAAAACTAGAATAGAAGCTATTTTTCCTTGGCTTCTTTCAGTTCACCCAGAATAGTCTCTATTAGCTTCCTAGGGCCACAGTAACAAAGTACCACAAACTGGGTAGTTTAAAACAACAAAAATTCATCTCACAGTTCTGGAGGCTAAAAGTCCAAATTAAGCTGTTGACAGAGCCAACCTCCCTTTGAAGCCTCTGGGAGTGAACCCTTCCCTGCCTCTTCCTAGCCTCTGATGAATACTGGCAGTCCTTGGCATTTTTTGGTTTGCTTCCTTCTTCACATGGCCCTCTTCCTATATGTTTGCCTCTGTTTCTGTCCTACTCTCCTTCCTCTCATAAAGATACCAATCACTGGACAAGGGCCTACCCTAAGCTATTATAACCTCATCACAACCTGATTACATCTGCAAAACCATTCCTAAATAAAGTCCTATTCACAGGGACTAGGAGTTGGTACCTCAACATATTTCTTTGAGTGATACAATTCAATCTACCACTGTCTTTACTGAAAAAAAAAAAACCACAATATTACTAGTTATATAATTTCTATTTGTGTCCACATGCCTATGTCAACCTAGATTTTAAGTAAAGTCCATGATAAATTTTTTAAAAAATGAATGTTTGAGCTCTAATTTGTGTTCTGCTGGTGAATATGTTTTCCTAACTTGACCTAACTTGTACCAAAGTATAACCTAGTGTATATTGAGTGATGATCATCATTTAATATATCAACGAACTTAAGAGAAGGACTTCTCTGGTATTTCCAAAATTATGACAGGCAGAAAGGCTCTTCTTCCACCTTATTTATACATTGACCATGGTATGTTTCATGGAAATAGGCATTTTGTACCAAAATGAATTACATACAAAATGACACTACAAATTTAAAATGTATCCTGCAATTCTTCAACATTTAAAAGGTTTTTAAGGAATCATTATATTGTACACCCAAATATCATAAAACACTGTATGTTAATCATATTTGAATAAAAAAATAACATAAAAAATGAATACATATATAAAATTTGAAGTAAAAAGATATTCAAAAATCACTATACTACTGCCAGCTATTACTTCTTGATTCTTTGTGAGATTATGGCTTTCTGTGCATTTTGGTGTTCAGATGTCACTCCTGTAATAAGGTAATGGTCATTCTAAATTGTGTTTTTTAATTTTTTTATAATGTCCTAACTTGGCAAACTAAAGTTTTGACAATCCTGTCAATTCCTAAAATACTTTAGGTCATTTTGTTTTAAATTTATATTTATTTACTTTTTAAATTCCAATATAATTTGCATATAATGATATATTATTTTCAGGTGTACAATATCAACAATTCTATACACTACTCAGTACTCATCATGATAAGAGAATTCTTAATATCCTTCACCTATTACACCCATTGCCCCTCACCTCTCCTCTGGAAACTACCAGTTTTCTAAATTTAAGAGTCTGTTTTTTAATTTATCTCTTTTTTCTTTGTTTTGTTTCTTAAATCCCACATATGGACGAAATCATATATCTGTCTTTCTCTGACTTATTTTACAAATTATACCCTGTAGACCTATCCATGTTATTGCAAATAGCAAGATATCACTCTTTTTATGGCTGAATAATATTCCATTGTGTATCTTCTTTATCTATCCACATCTTCTTTGTCCATCCATCTATCAATAGACACTTGAGTTGCTTCCATATCTTGGCTATTGTAAATAATGCTTCAATAAACACAGGGATGAATATATTTTTTTGAATTAGTGTTCTTGTTTTCTTTGGGTAAATACCTAGTAGTGGAGCTACTGGATCATATGGTAATTCTATTTTTAACTTTGGGCCATTTTGTGACCTAGTAAAATCCAAAAGTATGGGAATCACTGTAATAGATTTATATTTTCATCCCTTATGACTAAAGAGTTCCTCTATTAAAGTAATCTCTTAAATAGAGACCATCACTAGTTACTTAAAATTTGGATTTTTATTGTTGTTTTTGTCCATAAGTTTAACTATTTGTCTAGGGATGGGATAGGGTGGGAATTTAGAGATAAACCCAAGACCGACATACTGAATCAGAAATTGAGGATTGTTAAAATGTAGTTGATAATACATATGGAAAGTTAATTCTGGTTTACAAAAATTCTGCATATTCCTGGCTTTTCAGAGGCTCTTCTTCTATATTGAATGTACTGTGTCATTTTCAAGTTGTGATGCTAATGCCGGAATGTGTGGCTGTGATTCAGTATGTCTGCAAAAACCAAAATGCCACAAGGCTCCATTTAAGTTGTCTGAACATTTGTCCCAATTAGTCATGAAATTGGAAGACCTAGCATAGTGATAGTCTTGAATGGTCCAACAAATAAGTAGGTCAGGTAAGATAGCTAAACTAATCACATAAAAGGATTTCTAGATTTTTTTAACGTGAAAATTAGTTCAGATGTACATACTTCAGCAGGAACAGCTTTACATCATGTGAAGGAGGTTAGGCAAGCATTAGACCTGATGATCAGACAAAATTGACTCTAGACATCATCACTTAACCTTATCAGAGATCTTTAGAGCTCTCAAGAGAGGTTGATTAATTATTGACAGGCAAGATATGAGGAAATCCCATTGGATTGTGCTTATCTAGTGGCAGAAATCAAAGCTAAGGATGACTTAATAAAGTCTGTCCTATGGCTTATAGAAAGAAAATGAATTTCCACTGCAACAGGGGTGAGAGAGAGAGATAAGACAACCAGAAGAACTTCCTATCAGGACCTTGAGGAGTTTTCAAGTGAAACTGTGATGTCATTTACCCGGAGATCTTTTAGGTTCAGATGAAGTGACCCATGTCTGGGATGGGTATACAAATTTTCTCCTAAGTGGGCAGGGGAGTATCTCTGAACTGTATTCCATTGTAATGATAGGGCTCAAAATTCCTTTTTCTGTCTTGTTCATGGTTCCTATGATGTGGTCCTGTGAATATAGGAAATGAGGTCTTGGCTCTTTCCATCAGGGCTCTGTCTCTTAAGCTATGCTCATTGACAGAGGAGGTACACTTATGTACAGAAACATCCTTCGTCACATATACAACTCAGCCTCAGTTTTATCTTCAGTGAATGAACTTTTCAAGATTAGGTCATTTACAAATGACATAGGCTTGTTTGAGGCAGCCTAAGTTTTAAAAAGGTCTCTGTATGGGAAAGGGAACTTTCTCTTCTTTCCCTGCACAATTCTACCTAAGTTTGGAAGGGAAGAAGCTGCATCCTTCTCCCTATCACCACATACATACTCTGTCCTTCCCAAGTAAGTGCTGCAAACTTGACTGAATAAAGAACATTCCCTGGGCTGACTAGTGGTGAATTACCTGAATCAGGACCCAGATATAGTCCTCCTTCTCCTTCTGCCTCCTCATGCTACTCAGAGAGGGCCTTACTCTTTTCAGACAGGCTGGGCATCCATGGCCACACGGATTGTGGGATTAATAAATTACGAGTCTGCAGCTGTATCTTTTAAGAAGTAGACAAAGCTACATTTTCTAGCATCATCTATCAGATGTGTTACAGATTGTGGGAAGGAGGGAATGGAAGATATGAACATGGTTGGTTGATAGTACTCTTCTACATTTCACCCACAGCTTTGCAGGTGGTTTCTCTGTGAATAAATCTTCTTAATGAGTGTATCCCTGGGGTTCTAACTTTTAGAATACCCCTTGTATACATGTCAGTGTTAGAAGATTGGGTGGCTCAGTCGGTTAGACATCTGCCTTAGGCTTGGGTCATGGTCTCAGGGCCCTGGGATCAAGCTCTGCATAGAGCCTCACACGTGCAGGGAGCCTGTTTCTCCTCCTCCCTCTACCACTCCCTCTGCTTGTGTTCTCTTGTGCTCTCTGTCAAATAAATAAATAAATAAATAAATAAATAAATAAATATCTTTAAAAAGAGGCTTGATTTTTGTATATTATATCACTACTTTTTGAAATAGATCTATCTTGAAATTTCACTTTTCTTACATGTAGTAGCTTCAGAATTTCTCACATTTCTCTCAACCATTACCCTTGGATCACTAAGTCATAGACATATCTCCTTGAGTGTGGGTATGTTCTTCTAGAGAAGCCAGTTTCCAGTCCCCCCAACACTTGACTTTGGAACCTCTTGGGGAAATAGATATAGAGAGCAGAAAGGAATCAAGATTTCAACTTTAGTACCTTTGGAGAATGGACTTCCCCCTTTCCACTTGAAATTAAACTTATATGCCCAACCTTATGTATGGAAGAGAAGCCCTACTCAGGTGAGTTTACATTCCATGGTACAAGTATTTTGGCTAATGGCCTGAGCTGCTGATTGATACAAATATGCTATGATAGAGATAAGCATGGGTAACTCTACCATGGGTAACTTATGGGTATGCAGAGAACGGGAACTTAATCAGGACCATAGAAGTTCAAGAGATTCTTCAAGGGACTTCAAGGGTCACAACTTGTTTCCACAATCTTTGGGGGCAGCAGGAAATTACCCTGCAGAGATCTTTCCATTCATCCTAATGCAAGGTCCAGAGGAGTCAGAGTCTCCTCTGAGAACCATTTGGCTTTGTCTTCACATATTTCCCTTCTGGAAATGGATCCAGGGACTGGGCCAGAGGAACCCAGCTCTCCTTCCTTCAAAACATCCCCTGGGATTAAGTCAATATCTCTGTATTAGGAATCCAGAGGTGGATCCTCTCTTTTTGCCAACCTTTGTTACAAAGAAGAGTTTCATGAACAAATCTGGCTGCTTCCTGCCTAATGACAAACTTGTGAGCATCTCCCTGCTGCAGTCGAGAGTGACCTTTGTGTGATTAAATTAGCCTATATCTTTGTAATATCTTGGACATGCAGAGCACTCTGGAGAGTTTCTTATTGTCCCAAGATGCTTTGGAGACGGGTTGGGGATCCTATGAGGAATTCCATTCAAATTCCCCCATGGACTGCAGAGTAAACACTCCCTGTGCTGACACCCACAAAGTGACATATGTGATTAGCATCTGTGTAAGGTCTCTGTTTGCTCCCAACTTCGCTTCCTGGAATCCCTGCTGACCAAGGCTGGTGATAATCTCCAGGACACACTTTATGTTCTCACACTTTGTTGTAACACTGAGGTGAAAAGAGTAGGATTCAGAGTCGTGGAGCCCAGAGCTCAAGCCCCCTTTTCTCCACTTATATGGACTGTGGGACCTTGTAAACAACCCCATAGGATTGGTGAGAGGGTCAGTGAACAAGGCAGGCCATGCTCAGTATGTTGTTGGCTCCCAATAAGTGATGGCTGGTATTATTACTGCTATTGTTATAGCTATTAAGAGTTAACAAGTGATTGTGCATAAGTATCCGACATTGAAGACACAGCCTTATCCTCTGGAATTCTCTGAAGCCTGCCTTTCTCAGTCTTACTTTTTCATGGCCCTATGACAGGTAGGCAGGGATCAGGCTACCCAGGGCCCAAGTAGAAATGGTTGTTCTTAATGCCAGCTTTATATCCCAAACATATTGCTTTTTATCTAGGAGTTTCCCCAAATCATTTTTTGAGTTATTTGTAGTTATATGCAAAAGCTAAAGAAGATTCCTATCTGCTTTGTTAAGTAGCATTTCAGCTGCCACTGATCTGACCCTGTGAGGTCTAGTTTTCTAGGATTGCATAAACTTATCTCTGTTTGCTCTATCCATGACCAGTATGATTTTATAATGTCTGTCTTTGGTTCTTCCCTGTAAGGAAGAATTTCTTCACAAATACAGATGCCCACTTAAAGAGCCATTCACACAGAAACAGAAAGACTCTACAGTTTTGGATTATCTTTCTTATGGATTTTAACACATACTTGGCTGGGATGCTTACATCCCAAAGGAAGGGTTAACTTAGTGGCCAAACATGGGTTTCACTATCTAGGTTCCCTCAAGTACCAGCAGTATAAATTCTCCAGTCATAAACCCTTATCTATAAATGAGGATGGTAATAATAATTTCTATTTTGTAAAGTATTTGTAGGATTTAAATGAAACAGTTAAGGTAAAAACTCGGTACAGCATCTCATTCAGAGTAATGCTCAATAAATGGAATATTAGGATTAGAAATACCAATTGGAATTGGGATTAGAATTAGGATTAATATTAGTATTCCTTGTCTTCACATATTCTATGCGTCTGTCTGGTTGACCCTTCCTATGTTCTTTGTTGATACAAAATCATCCTTCAAAATCTACTTCAGAAAACATCTCTTCTAGGATACCTCCCCTGTTCTCCCAGGTAGAATTTATCCATCCCCCTAGTACCTTTTAATCTTCCTCTGTTGTAATACTGATTCCTTTAAGTGGCATTCATGTATCAGTGTGGGCATCTCTCCTGCTAGACTGCTTCCTGAGTGGGCACTGGGTCTAGGTCATGTCTGCATGACCTGTCAGAAAATCTACTAGAACTGTCTCTTCTTAAAGGCTCTATAAATTTAAAAGAACTGCAGAGCTACTCAAGATATAAGCAGACCCAGAAGTGCACAGAGATCTGATGAATAGAGGAAAATCAAGATGGAACCCTCCACCTCAGCTGCATTGTGCAACTTCCAAATAGTGTTCCTTATCACAGGAGTTAGGCCAACTTGCCAGGTTTGGGGCACATTGAGAAAGTTTCTGAAAGTTACACCAAGTCTCTGCCTGCCCAGAAAGACAGGAACTAGTGAATGACTCTGCCTTGTCGTGCTGTCATATGCCATGAAGACATTGAGGCATGAGACACTTTTCAGTGGTTGGCATTGCTTTATTTACTTACTTTGTAGGAAGGTGAGTTTAGAGCTTCATGCCAGTCCCACTCCTCCTCTTTTATTCATGAAAGCTCCTTTCTTCTTGGTATTTATTGCTATGAGTCACTTCTCTGTGTGCCAGATGGAAGATGCAAAGCTTGGGCTCCTGTGAAAAAACATGAGGTTTAAGGTGGGGTATCAAGCTGAGTAGGATGTGGAATAGGAGCTGGGATAAGGACATTTTTAGATGGAATCAAGCTTCCAGTCTCCTCCCTCTAGTCCCACAGGGTTTGATCAGTTCTCTAGGCATGGTTATTTGCATGTATTTTCTTTCTTGCTCCCATACATTGCAGGAGAAATTTAATCCTTACAGACTCATTCATTAAACTCATTAAGCTGTGGTTTAATGAGAATAATTGTATGAGTGTGCATCCCTCCAAGTTTACTCCTAGCTGCTATGATTTCCTGTCTTTGAAGAAGTTGGGCACTCAGATCTGAGATGAATCTTCCTTAGGCCTCTTGTTCCAGAATGGAGGCCTCTCCATTCCAGAGAAGAATGGGGCACATGTGCAGAGACACACCATTTGCCTCTCTGTGTGTCCTGGTTACCAGATACAGCATTGGCACCATATCTGTCCTTCTAGGTCAGGAGGACTACATCTATCTAGACCTGGAAGATTTTATTTTATTTAAAGATTTTATTTATTTATTCATGAGATTCACACACAGAGAGGCAGAGATACACGCAGAGGGAGAAGCAGGCTCCCTGCAGGGAGCCCAATGTGGGACTATATCCCAGAACCCCAGAATCATGCCCCAAGTTGAAGGCAGACACTCAACCACTGGGCCCATCCCTAGACCTGAAGGATTTTAGAATCTCAAAAGCCATGGTCTTTTGGATTTATTATAGGTTATATCACTTCTTTAAAGCTTGCTCCAGTAGCTAACATGATCTCTTCCTTGGTTTGATTCTTTTTTTACCTCTTTTATATCACTGTTTATTTATTTCTTATATTGCAGATATAAATGATGTACTCCATTGGATGGTAACTAACGTATAATATAGTGCCTGAAAGCATAACCACAAGTTTGGGAATCAGAGATACCAGGGCTGTCTTAAGTTGATGGGTAACCCACCTTGGAAAACTCAGTTAAAATCTCTGAGCCTTGGTTTCCTATCTTCATTTAAAACCTCTTTTAAAACAGACAGAAAAATGTATAAACATAAAATACAATTTAATGAATTCTTATGAAATGTGTACACCTAGATCACATAAATCATGGCACAATACAGAACTTTATCAGGACCTTGGAGGCCCTCTCTGTGTCCTTTTCTTATCACATTTCATCCCCTTCACCTAAATGTAACTATAACTTGAATCATATAGTAATAACTTCTTTGCATTTCTTCAAGTCCACCATGTAAATACCCCTAAATACTGTAGGGTTTTTTCCCTGGTTTGAATGTTGTTTAAATGGAAATCTGTAGTATGTATTCTTTGTGCATGGCTTCACATGTTATGTGTGAATGTTCTTCAGTGTTATGTTTGAGTGGTTCAGCACTTTATTGTATGTAGCTGTAATTCACTCATGTTTGTCACTGTGTAGTGTTCCATTGCATGAATATACCATATTTTATATGGCCATTCTACTTGTGATGGACAGTTAGGTTAGTCCCAGTTTGGGGTCATGACAGCTAATGCTGCTGTGAACTTTCTTGCCTTTGTCTTCTGTGGCACATGTGCATGAATCCTGTAATTGCTGGGTCACAAGGCATGGATTATCTTCAAATGTAATAGATAATCCAAAAGTGTTTCCAAAGTGTACCAATTTATAAATCTATCAATGGTATATGAGAATTCCCATCATTTTCCATCCTCACCAACACATTATATTGTCCATTGTTTTAGCTTTCAGCTATTTGACTAGATGTGTGATAATATTTCATTTGATTTTATCTTGCCTTTTCTTGATCCTTGTGTACCTTTCTTAATGTTTATGGATTATTTGGATTTTCTCTCTTTTTTGAGAGAGAGAGAGTGAGAGACCAAGAGAACATGTGCACAAGGGAGTAGGGGAAAGGTAGAGGAAGAGGGAGAGGGATAATCTTAAGTAGGCTCCATGCCTAGTGCAGAACCTGATGTGGGGCTCATTCCCACAAACAAGAATTTGATTTCAACTGACTGAATGATCCAGATGCCCCAGATTTTCTCCCTTTTGAAGGACCTTTAGTGTCTCTGCTCCATTTTCCTTTTCTTAAAACTTTTGTTTAGACCTGAAGGTCTAAACCTTCAGGTCTTTGCCTATATTTCTGCTGGATTGTCTATATTATCTTTATCAATTTATGAAAATTCTTTACATCTTCTGAATTTGAGCTCCTTTTGGGTTATATGTTTTGCTAATATCTTTTCACCCTCTGTGGTATGCTTTTTTATTTGCTTATTAATACATCTTGAAAAAAATGAAGTTCTTAACTTGAATGTAGTCAAATTTATCAGCTTAATGCTTTTTATGTAATATCTAAAACTTTTATCTCAAACTAAAGATAATCCTCTCTATTATAATCTAAAATATTATTGTTTGCTTTTCATATTTAGGTCTATAATACATCTAGAATTGATTTTTTTTGATTGATGGTGTTAAGATTGGAGTCAAATTTATATTTTCCCATAGGCATACCTAATTATCCCAGTACTATTTATTGAAAAGACCATCCTTTCTCCACAGTGACATTTTTAAGATAAATCAAATATCACTTTATTGTGTTAGATCTGCTTCTGTTATGCATTATTATTTATTTGTCTAAACTGATACTTATAAAATATTACCTTAATTATTATAACATTATAATAAATCTTGATATCCAATATAGCAAGTCTCCCCACCTTGTTTTCCCTATTTAAATTGTCTTTGCTATTCTTGCATGTTTGCATTTCTATTTACATTTTTAAATTATACTGGAAACTCCACAGGAAAGATTTTAGGATTTTTTGAAGGCAGAATCAATCTGGAGGGAATTAAACACTTTTGCAATAATGAGTCTTCTAATTTATAATTAAGATATATCTCTGTTTAGGACTTTTATTTTTTTTTTATTTTTTTATTTATTTATTTTTTTTATTTATGATAGGCACACAGTGAGAGAGAGAGAGAGGCAGAGACACAGGCAGAGGGAGAAGCAGGCTCCATGCACCGGGAGCCCGACGTGGGATTCGATCCCGGGTCTCCAGGATCACGCCCTGGGCCAAAGGCAGGCGCTAAACCGCTGCGCCACCCAGGGATCCCTGTTTAGGACTTTTAAGATTTCTATCATTAAATGTTATAATATTCTATTAGGAAGTTTTTCACATATTTTGTTAGATTCATTCCTAGGAATTTGATTTTTTTAATCTATTGTGAATGATATCTCTTTATGAAGCTTGTTTTCAAACTGCCACTTGAATTTAGAAATGCAATTGATTTTTGTATGTATCAAACATGTTAATTTTATTTTGCTTAGTCATTTCATTTACATTATTTTTCATATTTACCATCTTAATTGTTCCATGTTTCTTCCTGCACTTCTTTCCTTTTGTCTTAAGAGAATCCTTTAGTATTCCTTTTATTACAGATCCACTGGCAGAAAATTCTGTTTTTTTGTGGTCTGAAAATGACCGTATTTAATTTTTTTTTCCTGTTTGTTTCTTTGAATTAGAATCCTAATAAAGTTTATATACATGGTAACTCCTTGATAAGATTTTTAATTATTTTAATCTATTGTTTCTCTCTATGTCTTCTCTTTACTACATTTTAACTTTTGACGCTATCCTGATTTATCCTGTAGAATTTCTCCATAAACTTAGTTTTTCTGATAGCATCCCTGGAGTGTCACTTAACAAGTCCCTCTCTCCTCTATTTCTCACAAATTGGTAGCTAATGGATTTATTGCAGACAGATTCAGTTATTTGGCAAGACTATTCAGATATGGTATTGAATCTTTTCCTCAGGAGACACATAATATCTGGTTGCCTGTTTTATCTGATGAAAGTAGTTACCAAATGTAACTATATTATGTCAATGACTCTTACATTATGTTAGACAACTCACTTTAGTTGTCTGAAGCCTTTCATCTAATACTTTCTTCCAAAAGTTCTAATGAAAATCATATTCTTAAGGTTTATTTAGGCCTTTATTCTTGAAAGAGAATGTGAATGACTAAATAATCAGCTCACATTTCCCTCCATGGGAATTTTAAATATCATTGTCTTTTGGTATAAAGTATAGCTATTATAAAATTAGATGGCTGTATGATTTTTTTTTCTTTAAACATAACGTGGTAATTTTGTGTGGATATCCAAATGATTTTTTTCCCATTTATATAAAGTTTTACTGCTTTTTCTATAATATATTTGGTGTTAGTTGTTCCGAGTTGATTTTTGGAACCAAGATGTGAGTCCTTTCAATATGTGCTTTCATGTCTTATTTTTTTCCAAATTCCACAAAGTTGTCTTGAATCATATTTCAGTATTTTTCCCCATTGCTTTGATTTTATTTTCTCTAGTGAAATCATCTATGTATTCAGATATCTTTGCTTATTTTCTTTATTTTTTATTTTCTTTCAGCTAATTTTAGTCTTAACTTCAGTTTTTTTCTTTCACTTTCTATTTCTCTTAAGTCATTATTTTTATTCCTATGTTTCTTCTAGTTTAATCTTCATTTCTGAGATAAATTTGTTTTCCTTTTTTTCTCTTTCTTTCTTGAATTCTCATTTTATTTCTGAGTTTTTCAATTTCTGATATATGCTATTTTTTTATCTTTGTCAATTATCTTAATTTGTTTTAACTTGTCTTGATATATTATTTTGCAGTCTTTAACTGGGTTAGAATCTTTATTTTTTTGTTTCCAGTCTAGTTTCATTGTCTGTAGGGATGTTATTCTGCTCCTCATTTTCTTTTTTCTCATCATATCTTCCAATGGATAATGAACAAGGTTCTTTTTGGTTTCTTTTCTTTGCACATCAAATTAGTGCTCTTGTACTTTCAGGAACTAGAGTGAATAGTTTCCCTAGTTTTGTTACTCAAGAGTTTCTCCTTCTATTGTAAAGTGTTAAAAAATATGACCTCATATTTTAGGAGATCTCCTGGCATTTTCCCCCTTCTTCACTTTTATCTAGCTCTTCTCTTTTCTTTGTCACTTTTGCCTCTGTCCTACTCAAGTTTAACTCTTTCCCAACCTTTTTCCTATAATAGAGGGTTTCATCCTGGATGAAAACTTGAGTGGTTTAGTTTTGAAAATTCATAGGGCCCTGGCTGCTTCAGCCATTCACACCTTCTTATGGATCCCATCCCCCTCCATTGTAAATTGCAATGTAAAAAATTCCTCCCAGTTTTGGCATCTCAATCTCAGTTTGGACTCTTACACTTTTCAGAGAATAACTGTCAAGGATTTTGTGGTTCTTATTTCAGGACATACATGCTCACACCATACATGTCCAGTAGCTGCTGTCCAGTGATTCATCCAAATCACTTTGTTTGGATGGGTAGACATATCTTAATCTCTATTTTTGTTATAGATATTATTCTTGGTCTCTTAGTTTTTCAACGTTGGTTGCCTTAGTATTTTTTATAGGGTGATTCACAGAGACTACTAAAAAACAAACAGCTGTGTTCCCAGAATTCTTCTGTCACCTTTATTATTGAAGAATATTTTTTTGCTGACAATTGTTTTCTTAAATCAAATAAAACCCTGTCATTCCACTGTCTGCTGGCTTTCACTATCAAGGTGGAAAGTCAGCTGTCATTCTTACCGTTACTTTGAAGGGTATCTGCATTTTCCTTTAGCTTTAAAAATATATCCTTTTAAAATTTTTCAATATTATGTTTCTAGGTATAGGTTTATTTTTATATAACACTTGGGATTTATTAGGTTATCTCAAATCAGTAGGTCAATATTTGCATCTATTTTGAGCCATTTTCAGTCATCATCCCTTCTTCCATATTCTCTTTTCTCCTGTTAATTCTCTGGTTACAGATATGTTAGATCTCCCAATTGTATCCTCTGGGATCCTACCTGCTCTGTTGTTTCATATACATTTTTCTCCCTATGATACTCCTGAATACTCTCTTTTGATCTCTCTTCTAGTTTATTTATTTTTTCTTCAGATCTATTTAATAAACTATTGAATCCAACCAATGAGTTTCTTTATTAATTCTAAAATCTCTAGTTATTTGCTAAATCTGGTAAACTAGATTTAATGACTACTAGTTCTTTGCTGAAAATACTAAGTTTGGCTTTTATATTTGTGAGACTGTTTTCCTGTTTATTAGTAACATGCTTGCTCTGGAATTCTTTTAGAAGATATTTTGCATATTTTTTCCAGAATTTTAAAAATTGTCTTCAGCAGGAATATCAGCTTGAACCACCTAATCCACCATTGCTCAAGACTTGATTTCTTCATATGTAAAATAGAGTCCATAAATACTGATTTTAAGGGGGGGTAGGGCAAGATGGCAGAGGAGTAAGGTCCCCAAGTTACCTGTCCACACCAACTTACCTAGATAACTTTCAAATTAGCACTTTGTTAGCACTTCTAACAAAGTAGGAAGGTGGAAAAATAAAAATAAAAAAGAATCAAGTGGGGGAGGGGCTCCACGAGAGCTAGCTAACCGGGTAGCTAGAGCCTCTGGGACTGGAAAACCCAGTCTGGGAAAAGCAGGAGCTTTAAAAACCCGCACCAGATTCTTCCCGGAGGGAAAGGCACTCAACATGGAAGCCGGGCAGAACCACAGGAGGAGAAGTGGAGCCTCCAGGTTCCCCGGGGTCACTAACAGAGGAGATGCGCCTGGGGGAGAGTGCACCACAGACTGTGGGCCAAGCTCGGTAAAGGGCTGAAGGGCCCACCTGGCGAGGCCTCGGGAGAAGCTCAGGCGGGAGCTTCAGGGGGAGGGGGCTGCGCCCCACTGCCTTTGGGAGCCCAGTCGGGGAGCAGGATTCCAGCCACACAAGTCCCAGATCCCAGGGCCCCAGGGTACACAATTCAGGATCCTGCGCTCCCCCCAGGACAGGGAGAGGTGGGGAGGGCACAGGACAGTGAGGATGCTCCTGCCGCTGGGCGCCCCTGAGCTGTACAGATCAGTGGCCCCCGCCTCCAGGAGCATCCAGGCCAGCGCGGACTGGGAGCTACCATAGTTACATTGGGAGCTGACTACAGGGCTGGGGAGGCTGGCCGCCATCACTGTTGCTGTTCCTCCTGGTGTCACCCTGTGCCTGGGACGGAGCAGGCTCCAGGGAACAGTGGCATCACAGGATAAACACTCCCATTGAGCCATGCATCCGGCAGGGGGCAGGGCAGCGCCCCCAGGTACACACACCTGAGAGTCAGCACAGCAGGCCCCTCCCCCAGAATACAACTGGAAGGACAGGGGAAGAGCAAGTTCTGGCCAAGCAGCATGGGAAAGCTCCAGGGGAAGTCAAGGGATATACAGTATATATAACCAGAGGAAACCTCTCCTAGTTTTTGTTTTTGATTTTTGTTTTTTCTTTCTTTTTCCAATACAACTCCTTTTTAGCCACTCTGCATGAGCAAAATGACTAGAAAGAAGAACTCACAACAGAATAATCAGAAACAGTACTCTCTGCCACAGAGTTACAGAATTTGGATTACAATTCAAAGTCAGAAAGCCAATTCAGAAGCACAATTTTAAAGCTACTGGTGGCTCTAGGAAAAAGCATAAAGGATTCAAGAAATTTCATGATTGCAGAATCTAGATCTAATCAGGCCGAAATTAAAAGTCAATTAAATGAGATGCAATCCAAGCTGGATGTCCTAACGACGAGGGTTAATGGGGTAGAAGAAAGAGTGAGTGACATACAAGATAAGTTGATGGCAAGGAAGGAAGCTGAGGAAAAAAGAGAAAAACAATTAAAAGACCATGAGGAAATGTTAAGGGAAATAAATGACAGCCTCAGAAGGAAAAATCTAGGTTTAATTGGGGTTCCAGAGGGTGCCAAAAGGGACGTAGGACCAGAAAGTGTATTTGAACAAATCATGGCTGAGAACTTCCTTAATTTGGGGTGGGGTGGGGGAGACAGGCATTCAGAACCAGGAGGTAGAGAGATCCCCCACTAAAGTCAATATAAACCTCGACATTTGATAGTGAAACTGGCAAATCCCAAACATAAATAGAAAATCCTTAAAGCAGTAAGAGACAAGAGATCCCTAACTTATATGGAGAGAAATATTAGATGAACAGGAGACCTCTCCACAGAAATCTGGCAGGCCAGAAAGGGCTGGCAGGATATATTCAGGGTCCTAAATGAGAAGAATGTGCAGCCAAGAATACTTTATTCAGCAAAGCTCTCATTCAGAATAGAAGGAGTGATAAAGAGCTTCCAAGATAGGCAGAAACTGAAAGAATATGTGACCACCAAGCCAGCTCTCCAAAAATAATTAAGGGAGACCCTGTAAAAGAAAGAAGAAGCCCTGGTGGCCCAGCAGTTTAATGCCGCCTTCAGCCCAGGGTGTGATCCTGGAGTCCTGGATTCAAATACCATGTCAGACTCCCTGCATGGAGCCTGCTTCTCCCTCTGCCTGTGTCTCTGCCTCTTTCTGTGTGTGTCTGTCATAAATAAATAACATTTTTAAAGAAAGAAACAAAGAAAGAAACAAAGAAAGAAACAAAGAAAGAAACAAAGATGCCCAAAGAAATAATCCACAAACAGGGACTGAATAGGTATTACGATGACACTAAATTCATATCTTTCCATTGTACCTCTGAACGTGAATGGGCTTAATGATCCCATCAAAAGACTCAGGATTTCAGACTGGAGAAAAAAGCAAGGCCCATCTATTCGCTGTCTACAAGAGACTCATTTAGATCTAAGGACACCTACAGCCTGAAAATGAAAGAGACCATGTACCATTCAAATGGTCCTCAAAACACAGCAGAGGTAGCAATACTCATATCAGATAAATTAAAGTTTATCCCAAAGAATGTAGTAAGAGATGAAAAGGGGCACTATATCATATTTAAAGGGTCTATCTAACAAGAAGACCTAACAATCATGAATATTTATGCCCCAAATATGGAAGCTGCAAAGTATATCAATTAATAACCAAAGTTAAGACATACTTAGATAATACACTAATACTGGGAGACTTAAACATGGCACTTTCTGCAAATGACTGATATTCTTAGCACAACATCTCCAAAGAAACAAGAGCTTTAAATAATACACTGGACCAGATGGATTTCACAGATATTTACAAAACTTTACATCCAAACGAAACTGAATACACATTCTTCTCAAGTGCACATGGAACTTTCTCAAGAATAGACCACATACTGGGTCACAAATCAGGTCTTTACTATACCAAAAGATTGGGATTGTACCCTGCATATTTTCAGACCACAATGCTTTGAAACTAAGAACTCAATCGTTGGGATCCCTGGGTGGCACAGCGGTTTGGTGCCTGCCTTTGACCCGGGGCGCGATCCTGGGGACCCGGGATTGAGTCCCACGTCGGGCTCCCGGTGCATGGAGCCTGCTTCTCCCTCTGCCTGTGTCTCTGCCTCTCTCTCTCTCTCTCTCTCTCTGTGACTATCATAAATAAATAAAAATTAAAAAAAAAAAGAAGAAATTTGGAAAAAATTCAAACATGTGGAGGTTAAAGAGCAACATGCTAAAAGATGAAAGGGTCAACCAGGAAATTAGAGAAGAACTAAAAAGATTCATGGAAAGTAATGAGAATGAAGATACAACCATTCAAAATCTTTGGGATACAGCAAAAGCAGTCCTGAGGGGGAAATACATCGCAATACAAGCATCCCTCAAAAAACTGGAAAAAACTCAAATAAAAAAGCTAACCTTGCACCTAAAGGAACTGGAGAGAGAACAGCAAATAAAACCTACACCAAGCAGAAGAAGGGAGATAATAAAGATTCGAGCAGAACTCAATGAAATACAGACCAGAAGAACTGTGGAACAGATCAACAAAACCAGGTGTTGGTTCTTTGAAAGAATTAATAAGTTGGATAAGCCATTATCCAGCCTTATTAAAAACGAAAAAGACTCTAATTAATAAAATCACAAAATGAAAAAGGAGAGATCACCACCAATTCCAAGGAAATACAAACGATTTTAAAAACATATGATAAGCAGCTATACGCCAATAAATTAGGCAATCTAGAAGAAATGGATGTGTTTCTGGAAAACCACAAACTACCAAACTGGAGCAGGAAGAAATAGAAAACCTGAATAGGCCAATAACCAGGGAGGAAATTGAAGCAGTCATCACAAACCTCCCAAGACACAAAAGTCTAGGGCCAGATGGCTTCCCAGGGGAATTCTATCAAACGTTTAAAGAAGAAACAATACCTATTCTACTAAAACTGTTCCAAAAGATAGAAAGGGATGGAATACTTCCAAACTCGTTCTATGAGGCCAGCATCACCTTATTTCCAAAACCAGGCAAAGACCCCACCGAAAAAGAGAACTATAGACCAATATCCCTGATGAACACAGATGCAAAAATTCTAAACAAGATACTAGCCAATAGGATCCAACAGTACATTAAGAAGATGGATTATTCACCATGACCAAGTGGGATTTATCCCCGGGATGCAAGGCTGATTCACCACTCATAAAGCAATCAACGTGATAGATCATATCAAGAGGAAAAACAAGAACCATATGATCCTCTCATTGGATGCAGAGAAAGCATTTGACAAAATACAGCATCCATTCTTGATCCAAACTCTTCAGAGTGTAGGGATAGAGGGAACATTCCTCAGCATCTTAAAAGCCATCTATGAAAATCCCACAGCAAATATCATTCTCAATGGGGAAACACTGGGAGCTTTTCCTCTAAGATCAGGAACACGACAGGGATGTCCACTCTCACCACTGCTATTCAACATAGTACTAGAAGTCCTAGCCTCAGCAATCAGGCAACAAAAAGAAATAAAAGGCTTTCAAATTGGCAAGAAGAAGTCAAACTCTCCCTCTTTGCAGATGACATGATACTGTACTTAGAAAACCCAAAGACTCCACCCCAAGATTGCTAGAACTCATTCAGCATTCAGCAGTGTGGCAGGATACAAAATCAATGCCCAGAAATGAGTGGCATTTCTATACACTAACAATGAGACTGAAGAAAGAGAAATTAAGGAGTCAATCCCATTTGCAATTGCATCCAAAAGCATAAGATACCTGGGAATAAACCTAACCAAAGAGGTAAAGGATCTATATCCTAAAAACTACAGAACACTTCTGAAAGACATTGAGGAAGACACCAAGAGATGGAAAATTTTCCATGCTCATGGATTGGAAGAATTAATATTGTGAAAATGTCAATGCTACCCAGGGCAACTTACACATTTAATGCAATTCCTATCAAAATACCATGGACTTTCTTCAGAGAGTTGGAACAAACCATCTTAAGATTTCTGTGGAATCAGAAAAGACCCTGAAAAGCCAGGGGAATATTAGAAAAGAAAACCAGAGCTGGGGGCATCACAATGCCAGATTTCAGGTTGTACTACAAAGCTGTGACCATCAAGACAGTGTGGCACTGGCTCAAAAGCAGACACACAGATCAATGGAACAGAATACAGACTCCAGAAATGGGCCCTCAACTGCATGGTCAACTAATATTCGACAAAGCAGGAAAGACTATCCACTGGAAAAAGGACAGTCTCTTCAATAAATGGTGCTGGGAAAATTGGACAGCCACGTGTAGAAGAATGAAACTAGACCAACCTCTTACACCATACACAAAGATAAACTCAAAATGGATGAAAGATCTAAATGTGAGACAAGAATCCATCAAAATCCTAGAGAAGAACACAGGCAACACCCTTTTTGAACTTGGCCACAGCAACTTCTTGCAAGATACATCCATGAAGGCAAGGGAAACAAAAGCAAAAATGAATTATTGGGACTTAGTCAAGATAAAAAGCTTCTGCACAGCAAAAGAAACAGTCAACAAAACTAAAAGACAAGCTACAGAATGGGAGAAGATATTTGCAAATGACCTATCAGATAAAGGACTAGTATCCAAGATCTATAAAGAACTTATTAGACTCAACAGCAAAGAAACAAACAATCCAATCATGAATTGAGCAAAATACATGAACAGAAATCTCACAGAGGAAGACATAGACATGGCCAACAAGCACATGAGAGAATGCTCCACATCCTTTGCCATCAGGGAAATACAAATCAAAACCACAATGAGATACCACCTCACACTAGTGAGAATGGGGAAAATTAACAAGACAGGAAACAACACATGTTGGAGAGGATATGGAGAAAGGGGAACCCTCTTGCAGTGTTGGTGGGAATGTGAACGATGCAGCCACTGTGGAAAACTGTGTGGAGGTTCCTCAAAGAGTTAAAAATATATCTGCTCTACGACCCAGCAATTGCACTGCTGGGGATTTACCCGAAAGATACAGATGCAGTTAAATGCCGGGACACCTGCATCCGGATGTTTCTAGCAGCAATGTCCACAATAGCCAAACTTGAAGGAGCCTCGGTGTCCATCGACAGATGAGTGGATAAAGAAGCTGTGGTCTATGTATACAATGGAATATTACTCAGCCATTAGAAATGACAAATACCCACCATTTGCTTCGACGTGGATGGACCAGGAGGGTATTATGCAGAGTGAAATAAGTCAATCAGAAAAGGACAAACATTATGTGGTCTCATTCATTTGGGGAATATAAAAAACAGTGAAAGGGACTAAAGGCGAAAGGAGAGAAAATGAGTGGGAAATATCAGTGAGGGTGACAGAACATGAGAGAGTCCTAGCTCTGGGAAACGAACAAGGGGGTAGTGGAAGGGGAAGTGGGGCGGGGGTTGCGGGGACTGGGTGACAGGCACTGAGGGGGGCATTTGACTAGAGGAGTACTGGGTGATATGCTATATGTTGGCAAATTGAACTCCAATAAAAAGAATAATAAAAAATTTCATATCAATCTGGCATTTTATAATATAAAATGCTTTATACAGTTAATTCTCAGTGAGGTACCATAGCATTGTGGAATGATAAAGTATTTTTAAGCAAAACAGATATGAGTTTGAATCTTGGTGCTACTTTACTTCTCTGAGCCTCTTTTCTTCTTCTGTATGTTTAAAACATATACAACAAGGAAAGATAATCTATATTCCAGTCCAGTTACTGAAATAAGCAATATCTGCATTTTTTGGAGAATTGATTCTAATTATCACTATTCTTAATTTTCCCAGTAAACAATGAGGAATGTAATATTGTCTTTTTTGCATATGAGAAAATCAAGGGTAAATTTAAGGAATTTTCCACATGATACCCAACAGAAAGAACAAAGATTTAAATCAACCATATGCTTCCCCCTGTACCATAGGGGAAGGAGATCACTTCATCATTTTACAAGCATGGAGTATGTGAAATAGTAAAGAATTAAGAGCTGGATGGTATTATAATATGGAAGGTTTATAGCCATTTAACTGACCAGACCTCTATAATGTTGACCAAAATCCACCTGGATGTGGTGCAGTGCATTCTCTTTAGCCCTACAGAGCTTTGACTGGCTTATCTTCTTCAATAATTTCATTAAATTAAATAAAGAACATTCTGATTAAATATGTAGACAGAGAATGCAACAAGTAAGTGAAATGTTGGATATCAAACTCCAAATTGATTTTAAAAGAAATAGGTAAGAAGAATGAGTCAAAATAATGAAATCAACTTTACCAGAGATCAGGAAAAAATTCCTATATTCATAATAAAAAAATTAAGCGAAAACTAGAGCAAGACGGCGGAAGAGTAGGATCCCCAAATCACCTGTCTCCACCAAATTACCTAGAAAACCTTCAAATTATCCTGAAAATCTATCAATTCGGCCTGAGATTTAAAGACAGACCAGCTGGAATGCTACAGTGAGAAGAGTTCGCGCATCTATCAAGGTAGGAAGACGGGGAAAAAGAAATAAAGAAACAAAAGGCCTCCAAGGGGGAGGGGCCCCGCGAGGAGCCGGGCTGAGGCCGGGGCGAGGGTCCCCAGGACAGGAGAGCCCCGTCCCGGAGGAGCAGGAGCTGCACCAACCTTCCCGGGCGGAAAGGGGCTCGCAGGGAGTTGGAGCAGGACCCAGAAGGGTGAGGATGCCCTCGGGTTCCCCGGGACAGTAACAGACACCTGCGCCCGGGAGAGTGCGCCGAGCTCCCTAAGGGCTGCAGCGCGCGGCGGGAACCGGAGCAGCTCGGAGGGGCTCGGGCAGAGGAAGAGGCTCCGTGCAGAGGGGCCTGCGCGGTTCCAGGAGCAGCTCGGGGGGGCTCGGGCGGCAGCTCCGCGGAGGGGGTTGCGCTGCCCGGGAGCGCGAATCCACCAGCGCAGGCTCCGGAGCACAGAGCGCCGGGACACAGCCCAGGATCCCGCCTCCCCCGGGACAGGCAGAGGCCGGGAGGGCCCAGGACAGCAAGGACGCTCCTGCCCCGAGCTGAGCAGATCAGCGGCCCCGCCCCGGAGCCTCCAGGCCCTGCAGACGGAGTTCCTGCCGGAGCTGAATCCAGGTTTCCAGAGCTGCCCCGCCACTGGGGCTGTTCCTCCTGCGGCCTCACGGGGTAAACAACCCCCACTGAGCCCTGCACCAGGCAGGGGCACAGCAGCTCCCCCAACTGCTAACACCTGAAAACCAGCACAACAGGCCCCTCCCCCAGAACACCAGCTAGACTGACAACCTCCAGGAGAAGCCAAGGGACTTAAAGTACACAGAATCGGAAGATACTCCCCCGTGGTTCTTTTTTGTTTTGTTTTGTTTTTTTTGTTTTGCTTTTTGATTTGTTTCCTTCCCCCACCCCCTTTTTTTCTCCTTTCTTTTTCTTTCTCTTTTTCTTCTTTTTTTTTTTCGTTTTTTTTCGTCCCTTTTTTTTTCTCTTTCTCTTTTCTTTCCTTCTTTCTCTCCTCTCTTTTTCTCCTTTTCCCAATACAACTTGCTTTTGGCCACTCTGCACTGAGCAAAATGACTAGAAGGAAAACCTCACCTCAAAAGAAAGAATCAGAAACAGTCCTCTCTCCCACAGAGTTACAAAATCTGGATTACAATTCAATGTCAGAAAGCCAATTCAGAAGCACTATTATACAGCTACTGGTGGCTCTAGAAAAGAGTATAAAGGACTCAAGAGACTTCATGACTGCAGAATTTAGAGCTAATCAGGCAGAAATTAAAAATCAATTGAATGAGATGCAATCCAAACTAGAAGTCCTAACGACGAGGGTTAACGAGGTGGAAGAACGAGTGAGTGACATAGAAGACAAGTTGATAGCAAAGAGGGAAACTGAGGAAAAAAGAGACAAACAATTAAAAGACCATGAAGATAGATTAAGGGAAATAAACGACAGCCTGAGAAAGAAAAACCTACGTTTAATTGGGGTTCCCGAGGACGCCGAAAGGGACAGAGGGCCAGATTATGTATTTGAACAAATTCTAGCTGAAAACTTTCCTAATCTGGGAAGAGAAACAGGCATTCAGATCCAGGAAATAGAGAGATCCCCGCCTAAAATCAATAAAAACCGTTCAACACCTCGACATTTAATAGTGAAGCTTGCAAATTCCAAAGATAAAGAGAAGATCCTTAAAGCAGCAAGAGACAAGAAATCCCTGACTTTTATGGGGAGGAGTATTAGGGTAACAGCAGACCTCTCCACAGAGACCTGGCAGGCCAGAAAGGGCTGGCAGGATATATTCAGGGTCCTAAATGAGAAGAACATGCAACCAAGAATACTTTATCCAGCAAGGCTCTCATTCAAAATGGAAGGAGACATAAAGAGCTTCCAAGACAGGCAGCAACTAAAAGAATATGTGACCTCCAAACCAGCTCTGCAAGAAATTTTAAGGGGGGCTCTTAAAATTCCCCTTTAAGAAGAAGTTCAGTGGAACAGTCCACAAAAACAAGGACTGAATAGATATCATGATGACACTAAACTCATATCTCTCAATAGTAACTCTGAATGTGAAAGGGCTTAATGACCCCATCAAAAGGCGCAGGGTTTCAGACTGGATAAAAAAGCAGGACCCATCTATTTGCTGTCTACAAGAGACTCATTTTAGACAGAAGGACACCTACAGCCTGAAAATAAAAGGTTAGAGAACCATTTACCATTCGAATGGTCCTCAAAAGAAAGCAGGGGTAGCCATTCTTATATCAGATAAACTAAAATTTACCCCAAAGACTGTAGTGAGAGATGAAGAGGGACACTATATCATACTTAAAGGATCTATCCAACAAGAGGACTTAACAATCCTCAATATATATGCCCCGAATGTGGGAGCTGCCAAATATATCAATCAATTATTAACCAAAGTGAAGAAATACTTAGATAATAATACACTTATACTTGGTGACTTCAATCTAGCTCTTTCTATACTCGATAGGTCTTCTAAGCACAACATCTCCAAAGAAACAAGAGCTTTAAATGATACACTGGACCAGATGGATTTCACAGATATCTACAGAACTTTACATCCAAACTCAACTGAATACACATTCTTCTCAAGCGCACATGGAACTTTCTCCAGAATAGACCACATATTGGGTCACAAATCGGGTCTGAACCGATACCAAAAGATTGGGATTGTCCCCTGCATATTCTCAGACCATAATGCCTTGAAATTAGAACTAAATCACAACAAGAAGTTTGGAAGGACCTCAAACACGTGGAGGTTAAGGACCATCCAGCTAAAAGATAAAAGGGTCAACCAGGAAATTAAGGAAGAATTAAAAAGATTCATGGAAACTAATGAGAATGAAGATACAACCGTTCAAAATCTTTGGGATGCAGCAAAAGCAGTCCTAAGGGGGAAATACATCGCAATACAAGCATCCATTCAAAAACTGGAAAGAACTCAAATACAAAAGCTAACCTTACACATAAAGGAGCTAGAGAAAAAAACAGCAAATAGATCCTACACCCAAGAGAAGAAGGGAGTTAATAAAGATTCGAGCAGAACTCAACGAAATCGAGACCAGAAGAACTGTGGAACGGATCAACAGAACCAGGAGTTGGTTCTTTGAAAGAATTAGTAAGATAGATAAACCATTAGCCAGCCTTATTAAAAAGAAGAGAGAGAAGACTCAAATTAATAAAATCATGAATGAGAAAGGAGAGATCACTACCAACACCAAGGAAATACAAACGATTTTAAAAACATATTATGAACAGCTATACGCCAATAAATTAGGCAATCTAGAAGAAATGGACGCATTCCTAGAAAGCCACAAACTACCAAAACTGGAACAGGAAGAAATAGAAAACCTGAACAGGCCAATAACCAGGGAGGAAATTGAAGCAGTCATCACAAACCTCCCAAGACACAAGAGTCCAGGGCCAGATGGCTTCCCAGGGGAATTCTATCAAACGTTTAAAGAAGAAACCATACCTATTCTCCTAAAGCTGTTTGGAAAGATAGAAAGAGATGGAGTACTTCCAAATTCGTTCTATGAGGCCAGCATCACCTTAATTCCAAAACCAGACAAAGACCCCACCAAAAAGGAGAATTACAGACCAATATCCCTGATGAACATGGATGCAAAAATTCTCAACAAGATACTGGCCAATAGGATCCAACAGTACATTAAGAAAATTATTCACCATGACCAAGTAGGATTTATCCCTGGGACACAAGGCTGGTTCAACACCCGTAAAACAATCAATGTGATTCATCATATCAGCAAGAGAAAAACCAAGAACCATATGATCCTCTCATTGGATGCAGAGAAAGCATTTGACAAAATACAGCATCCATTCCTGATCAAAACTCTTCAGAGTGTAGGGATAGAGGGAACATTCCTCGACATCTTAAAAGCCATCTATGAAAAGCCCACAGCAAATATCATTCTCAATGGGGAAGCACTGGGAGCCTTTCCCCTAAGATCAGGAACAAGACAGGGATGTCCACTCTCACCACTGCTGTTCAACATAGTACTGGAAGTCCTAGCCTCAGCAATCAGACAACAAAAAGACATTAAAGGCATTCAAATTGGCAAAGAAGAAGTCAAACTCTCCCTCTTCACCGATGACATGATACTCTACATAGAAAACCCAAAAGTCTCCACCCCAAGATTGCTAGAACTCATACAGCAATTCGGTAGCCTGGCAGGATACAAAATCAATGCCCAGAAGTCAGTGGCATTTCTATACACTAAAAATGAGACTGAAGAAAGAGAAATTAAGGAGTCAATCCCATTTACAATTGCACCCCAAAGCATAAGATACCTAGGAATAAACCTAACCAAAGATGTAAAGGATCTATACCCTCAAAACTATAGAACACTTCTGAAAGAAATTGAGGAAGACACAAAGAGATGGAAAAATATTCCATGCTCATGGATTGGCAGAATTAATATTGTGAAAATGTCAATGTTACCCAGGGCAATATACACGTTTAATGCAATCCCTATCAAAATACCATGGACTTTCTTCAGAGAGTTAGAACAAATTATTTTAAGATTTGTGTGGAATCAGAAAAGACCCCGAATAGCCAGGGGAATTTTAAAAAAGAAAACCATATCTGGGGGCATCACAATGCCAGATTTCAGGTTGTACTACAAAGCTGTGACCATCAAGACAGTGTGGCACTGGCACAAAAACAGACACATAGATCAGTGGAACAGAATAGAGAATCCAGAAGTGGACCCTGAACTTTATGGGCAACTAATATTCGATAAATGCGGAAAGACTATCCATTGGAAGAAAGACAGTCTCTTCAATAAATGGTGCTGGGAAAATTGGACATCCACATGCAGAAGAATGAAACTAGACCACTCTCTTGCACCATACACAAAGATAAACTCAAAATGGATGAAAGATCTAAATGTGAGACAAGATTCCATCAAAATCCTAGAGGAGAACACAGGCAACACCCTTTTTGAACTCGGCCATAGTAACTTCTTGTAAGATACATCCACGAAAGCAAAAGAAACAAAAGCAAAAATGAACTATTGGGACTTCATCAAGATAAGAAGCTTTTGCACAGCAAAGGATACAGTCAACAAAACTCAAAGACAACCTACAGAATGGGAGAAGATATTTGCAAATGACATATCAGATAAAGGGCTAGTTTCCAAGATCTATAAAGAACTTATTAAACTCAACACCAAAGAAACAAACAATCCAATCATGAAATGGGCAAAAGACATGAACAGAAATCTCACAGAGGAAGACATAGACATGGCCAACATGCATATGAGAAAATGCTCTGCATCACTTGCCATCAGGGAAATACAAATCAAAACCACAATGAGATACCACCTCACACCAGTGAGAATGGGGCAAATTAACAAGGCAGGAAACAACAAATGTTGGAGAGGATGCAGAGAAAAGGGAACCCTCATGCACTGTTGGTGGGAATGTGAACTGGTGCAGCCACTCTGGAAAACTGTGTGGAGGTTCCTCAAACAGTTAAAAATATACCTGCCCTACGACCCAGCAATTGCACTGTTGGGGATTGACCCCAAAGATACAAATGCAATGAAACGCCGGGACACCTGCACCCCGATGTTTATAGCAGCAATGGCCACGATAGCCAAACTGTGGAAGGAGCCTCGGTGTCCAACGAAAGATGAATGGATAAAGAAGATGTGGTTTATGTATACAATGGAATATTACTCAGCTATTAGAAATGACAAATACCCACCATTTGCTTCAACGTGGATGGAACTGGAGGGTATTATGCTGAGTGAAGTAAGTCAGTCGGAGAAGGACAAACATTATATGTTCTCATTCATGTGGGGAATATAAATAATAGTGAAAGGGAATATAAGGGAAGGGAGAAGAAATGTGTGGGAAATATCAGAAAGGGAGACAGAACGTAAAGACTGCTAACTCTGGGAAACGAACTAGGGGTGGTAGAAGGGGAGGAGGGCGGGGGGTGGGAGTGAATGGGTGACGGGCACTGGGGGTTATTCTGTATGTTAGTAAATTGAACACCAATAAAAAATAAATTTAAAAAAAAATAAAGTTGGTACAGAATACTCCAAAAAAATAAAAAATAAAAATAAAAATAAAAAAATTAAGCATGCTCACTTCAACAGCACATATACTGATATTGGAATGATAGAGAGAAGGTTAGCATGGCCCCCGTGCAAAAATGACACGTAAATTTGTGAAGCGTTCCATGTTTTTGTTTTTGTTTTGTTTTGTTTTTTGTTTTTAGTTAAACATCATAGAATTGGAGAGACATGGTTTAACAGAAGTTAAATATAAAAGCAACTACAACTAAGTTGACTACAAGCTCAATATTATCAATAATATGGCAAATCTACCACTTAATCATTGATTCCATTCAAAGAAATTCAGCATCATACACAATGAACATGACAGTCTCAAAGTGTTCTGGGCTGGTCAATCTTTACCTGGAATTTCACATTCAGTTCTGAACATTATATTTTGAAAAGAACCTTGACAAACTAAAAGCCATCTGGGAAACATTCCCAGGATGGTAAAAAGCTCAAAATATTATGCAAGAAATGCTTTGGAGATACTGGAGAGTCTATACCAAGGAAAGAAAACAAATGGGAAATATTATAATGAAGGATCCAGTTGGGAAAAAGCTTTAACTTAGTCTGTGTAGATCCAAATAGCAGACCACAGACCATGCAAGGAAGACATCTCGTAGGGCAAATGGATGGATGTGAATGCTAAAGAAGCCTACTTTTTAACAAGTACAGAGTTAATATGGATCTTATATACTTTATTTCTCACAAAACCTCTTTAGATAGTAAGCACTGCTACCACTATTTACAGATATAAAAAATTTTAGCTTAAAAATTAAAATAACTTGCCCAAGGTCCTAAAACTAGTAAGTTCCTAATCAGGGATGCATCCTGACAATCCTAAATTATAGGTATTATTTCAGTTATGAAATAATCTGAATTATTAAATTTGCTAAAGGTCAAAGGTAATTACTTGGTGGAACTGGCTTAATAAACACTTAACTTGTGCCAGGACCTGGGCAATATATTTCACAAGTACAGTTTATTTTAACACAAATGTGTTAAAGGGTATTGTTGTGAAGGGTATTGTTATTCCCTTCTAACAGATAAGGATATTGAGGCATAGATAGGTAAAGCAACTTGCTCAAAATCATAAGTGACTGAGATGAGATGAAAACCCAGGTCCATGTGGCTTAACCACATGAGGCTTTTGAGGCTATGAGGGTTATGCTGCCTCTCCTAGAGAAGCAGAAATAATTTTCTACCAACTAAATCTCTCTAAAAATGCTTGTAGAAGCAGCCAGGTCTTCACCACTGAACTGGTCCAAGTAGAGGCTGGTGGGCCTGTGTGAGGGTAGAGCTATGATGAGCTACCTGGAAACTTCAAACCTCTATGATTCTGTCAAATTTGTTTTTCAGATTCATTCTTCACAGGACATGCTAAGTACCAAATAGGCACTCGGTAAGTAGCTGTTGACTTGAATGGAATAGAAGTCCTCTCTCTAGAAGGGAACCCCTAGGGGCTTTGCTGTGGGAGTTGTGGCTTTGCAAATGAACTTTCTAGCTATTTGTGTCAAGGCTGAATTAGAGGGAGGCGGGCTTCCCAGCATAACTAGCAATTAGAGTCCAACCCAAAAATTCATACATTGGACTGGCTGCTTGCGTGGGAAGGAGAGGGAAGGAGGCACTTTCAAGGGATAAACTAGAGACAGCCATAGGCAGCAGCTCTGTGAGCCGTGGCCACAAGAACAGCCTGGACAGCTGGCCTCAGTCTTGATTTGGATTAAGATGTTTATTCTGCTCTGCCTCCCAGGCCTCTCCCTTCCTGCCCCAAGGGCTGTCCACTCAAGTATCTGAAGAGGTGATTAATTTGATACAGACTCTCAGAACCTGCCAAGAAATGTTCTCGGACTAAGACTCACACTGGGGGTGAAAGATACCCTCCCAGTGGTACCATATAGAAATTCCCTCCCTTTGCTCACTCCTATAGTTGAAAGGTCATGATCCATGAAAAAATCTGAATTAAATGCATGCCATGCTGAGCTTTTGCCTAAGCATAGATTTAACTGGCACCGTGAATGTAGGGAGATCATGTAACCCAAGTCTTAATTTGGGGTTCCCTGGGAGCAAGTTTTCTGAGAGGAATAAGCGTAGATTGTACATTTGATTTTTAGAGAGGATAAAAAGTCCTCTTGCTCAATGCCCACCCCACTGGTTTATCATAAATACCCAAATTATTACTTCCTTGCATTAAAGCAATGGTTCTCAAACATTTTGGTCTCAAATCTCATTTATACTCTTAAAAATAGTGGAGGATCCCAAAGAGCCTTTGTGTGAGTTATACCTCTCAATATTTACCATATTGGAAATTAAAACAGAAAATTTTAAAACTTCAATTCATTAATTCCTTTTAAATAATAATATATTATCCTATGTTAACATAGTATTTTTCTGAAAAATAATATATTTTCTAAAACAAAAATACTTCATTGAGAAGACTGTCAGCTTTACAGTTTTGAAAATCTCTTTAATGTCTGGCTTAATAGAAGGCAGCTGGATTCTAAGATCTGCTTCTGCTTTTAATCTGTTGTGATATGTTATTTGGGTTGAAGGTTATGAAGAAAATCCCACCTCACTGTATGTAATTAGAGAAATACTCCAAGAGAGGAGTATTTCAACAGCCTTTTTAGATAACTGTGGTGATTTTTTTTAGCACACCAAAACAAGTTATAGTATGTAACCTGACCCCATATCAATGAACTTTTCATACTCTATTACATTAAAATCCATTGATATGTCCTCCACTTTGAATAGATCTTCTACCCATGCATGGTTTTATGATATCATACATACATTAATCATTTAGGAAATATTGATTCACTGAGCTATACAGATCTTCTAAATGTTGATACATTTCATTATACAATACAAAAAAAATCTCACATCTATTAAGATCACCACTCATCTTATCAGAAAAATTTTTAAGTATTGGAAACTTGTTAAGCTCATGATGGTAGGTAAAATTTTTTAAAATTCTGATTTTCACTTGCAAGTTTAAACTTTATCATTGAAAACAGTAGTGTCAGTTGTTTTCCTTGAAATGACAGACTCACTTGTTCATTTTTGAGAAAATGTCTGCTAGATACTCAAGTCTGAACAACCAGCTTGTTTGTCAATCATTTTTTCAAGAAAAGATGATGTTCCATTGCAAAAGTGGCTGGTTTAGTTCACAGCCCCCCAAAATCTCACAAGTGCTTTTTCTTAAGAATTTGGTATGCCTCAAAACTGTTTTATATGTGCTTCCCATTTTGTCACAGAAAATATTAAAAATATGTGTACTCTGGGCTCCTGGGTGGCACAGTCAGTAAAGCATCTGACTGTTGGTTTCAGCTCATGATCTCAGGGGCATGAGATCCAGCCCCACGCTGGGCTCCACGCTCAGCATGGAGTCTGCTGAAGTTTCTCTCTCTCTGCATTCCCCATGTGCGTGCTCTCTCTCTCTCTCAAATAAATAAATCTTTTAAAAATATACATGTATTCAAGGGTTGGGATTTTAATAAAATTAATAATATAACTTCATCATAGATAATATTAAGAAAACTGTTTTTTTGTTTTTTCCATGAGTGTGTAGTGTTGAAGCATGCAATAATATTTGGGTATCCTGCCTTGATTTGTTCTAAAGTGGCAGCAGCAGCAGTTATATCCACAGTTGCTTCTGCACTGTCAGTGCAAATGTTAACTCAGTGAGAATGACAAATAACATCTTAGTATTATTATGAAAATAGTTGTGACTTTGTAGACCTCCTAAAAGTTTCTTAAGGACCCCAGAGGCCCATGGACTGCACTTTGAGGACTGTTGGGCTAAAGTGTTGAAAGACCTTATTAAAATGCAAGTATCTTCTGGGAGAGTTAATAAAAAAATAAACTCTTGGCAGTCACTGTCAGCTTTGTGTGCAGGCAGGAGAGTTCAGCAAGTATGGCTGTCAACTTCAGGAGCAGATAAGTCTGGGTTAGGATGCCAGATCCCACACTTTCTAGCTCTGTAAGTCCTGTAATTCTTAAGATCTTGTTTTTTTCATCTGTAAATGGAAATAATAATCCTAAGTCTTTAAGTTTGCTATAAGGATTTAACATGATAAGTAATTACCTAATGCATAGTACATACTCAATAAATGTTAACTGGTCTTATAATTTATGTTCTTATAAACTAGAAAGAATGGGATAAAAGATGGCTAAGTTCTTAATAGGAACAGGGAACAGGAAGCTGCCTGAGAGCCACAGGGTAGGAAATTGCTAAGTATCAACTAAGATTAGCCATCAAGGGGGTGCATGGAAAAGAGGTGAAGAAAGGACTAAAGATAGACTTCACTTTCTCATTCATCTATTCAGAAAATATATGATGATAATCTACTGCATGCCAGCTTCCAATTCTGCACTAAGAAAAGCCACTAAGAAATGTGAGCTGTATAAACAACTGGTATAGTGGGCAGGATGTGGGATTCATGTCAGGAGACCTGGCTTTTGGCTCCAGTTTTGTACTAGCTGTGTCACCTAGGGCATGCCCTTTAAATCCTCTTGAATTTGGTTTTCCTATTTAAAAAATGGGAAAGATAATGAATGCTTCACTGTGATGTTTCAAAGAATAAATGTTAAAATGTGGTTAAAGCAGTCTTTAATTATTCTGGCGCCTGTGGTTCTTGAAGTGACTCACCTTTTAAGGTCTTGAAAATCAGCATCATGTAGATGAAGGAATCCCTCTATCCTAGATTTCTTTGACTCTAAATAAGAATAACTCCTTCTTACTTTTGAGGGATCTTAGTATATACAGTATCAATATAATTTGTGTGTGGCAAATGGTAAGGTGCTCAATAAATAAAGGCTATTATTTATAATTTCACAGTGAGATAAATGTATGTCTCATGAAAGCTGGTACATAATAATCGAAGAAAATAAATTGCAGGGGAAAAAGTTTTAGAATGGTGATGAATTAAAAAAATACCCCAGTAAGTACTTAATTTTGCTAGAATGAAAGGTCTAATTATTATGTAGAGACTCATTCTATGACCAAACCATAGTGAGATCATCTTCTTGCCTTCCTACCTCCATTCTCAAGATCTAACATCCAACCTTTAAACAGTGTTGGAAGCAAGAGACATGAATAAATGATAAATTATTCCAGCCTAAGCAAATGACTAGGCAGTACCTTAATCAGAGCTAAGGAGTGGAGTTTGGAGGAAACAAAGGAATTGAAAGGATTAAGAAAGCATGGAAGCAGACAGATGAAATAGTACCCAAGAAGGGATGGTAGGTGTCTATTGGCATTAGTGATGCCACATGGAGCACTCCAGAAACCCATAGCTAATAACTCAGGATTTTTGATGAGTTGAAAGGTGACAAGAATATTATAGAGAAGTCTTTTCTACTCTTTGCCTCATATTAAAATGTATATAAGATAGGGATACCAACAAAGTCAAAGACTGAATATTCTCCTAGATTTCTCATGGAAGTTGACAAACTAGCAGTTAATCCACTTGGTTGTGGGCTGTATTTCATATTTTAAGATAAATATTTATATTGTATTTACTAGGTGCCACAATATTATAAGTATTCACGCATATTGATTATTTTAATCCACATTTTAGAGAAAATGAGGCAAAGTAACCTGCCTAAAGTATTCCATCAGTAAGGAGCAGATTCACAGAATCTAAAGAATTTAATCAGCTCAAGAATCAAGTTCCAGAGTTCAGGCTTCTAATCATATAGCTCTACCATTATAAAAGGAGTAAACTGAGATTCCAATTATTTTGGTGCTATTAACAGTACTCAGTAATGATGTGATGATGATAAGGAGGCGGAAGTTGCTCATTGTTGAGGTAATCTTTGCACTACAGAATAAGATTTGCAGACTGTAAACAATTGTGGCTACTATTCTTCCTTAAAATGAAAAGTAGTATATTTTAACTCTCGGCTTAACCTGCTGATGGATCATCTCCACTCCGTATGAGGGCAGTTCAGAGGAATAGGAAAGTGAGAGAGCTTATCAATGTCTCCTTCTTCTACCCAAGCCTTATCGTTAATTCCTCATCCTTTCCCCAAACTCCCTGCAGATCTTAACCAAGCTTTCAAAGTTGCCCCTAGGGATGAATAGAGCCTTAGTATTCAGGAAGCATTCATCTACTTGAAAAGAAATTGCTGGAGGATGGAAGGGAGGTGTTGATTACATTTCCTCAGAAGCTGCTCAGTATGAAATGAATTTTTGGAGGAGATCAGAAACTATTGTTCAAATGATTTTGTGTAACCAAACAGTCTCTAGAAATCCCCTTTATAGTGCTTGGCTCCCAAAGTGTTCCTTTTTCCAAGTGTACCATCCAGGACGTAATGTAGACTCTCCATCAGACTCTAGTCAACCATGTGCTGAGGCTGCCTGCTTGCCTGGCCTGGCCAGTGGGCTTAAAAAGGGAAAAATAGCCCATGAGGATCATCTCACGAGAACCAGGCACCTTCCAACCAAACTAAAACAGCTTTCAATTCTGGATAAAAGTTAGAATCACTTGGAGCGTATTTAAAAAATATATCTGGAATCTAGGTTCCAATACAGTTTAATTCAGTCGGACTCCCTGAAGAGGGGGTCTGCATATCATTATTTTATGAAAGTTTTCCATGAGCTTATTGACTATCATTGATAGGGACATTTAACATTTCTTCTGTACAGCTAGTATGATTCTTGAGCTTCCTGGTCTCCATGGAAGACTTCTTAGTAGAAGAAGAAGAGGTATCATAGTAGCATTACAAAAGCCCAGGCTTTGGAGTTCTGGGCTCAAATTCTGGTTCAAATAGTTACTGATTCTGTACAATTTGAAGCAGCATATTTGTTGGGCATTAAGCAGCACGACAGAGATAAGTTAGATATAGGGTCTACCTTGAAGTGACAGAGGTCTAGGGTTGAGTTCAGGTTCTTTCAGTCAATAGCGAAGTGACATCACATATATATTTCTTCATCTGTAGAGTGGGTATATTAATGCCTTCCTTGTAGGGGAGTGTGGTTTGAGATTATAAATTCTGTAAGTAAACCATTTAGTACAGGGTTGGGCATATGGTAGCTATTATTGTAAGGACTTTAGAATCTCTCACATGTACTCCCCTACTGCAACCTACTATTGAGCCAAACCAGGCCTGTGAGGGCTGAGATTTCTAAGAAGTGGTTGTGGGTAGAATGAGCCATATCTGAGAGGCCTTGTAGATCATTGTAATTATTGTGACTATTATGCTAATTTATGCAGAATAGGGATAGTCCAATTTATACTTTGAGAAGGCCACTCTGGCTGCTGTGTGAAAAACTGGTTGGAGATGGCTATTGTAGTAGCCCTGGTAAAAGATACTAGAGGCTTAGAGTAGCAAAGTGGCAAGTGGGCTATAGAGACATAATCTATTGAGATAGTTTTGAAAGGAACAGGAAAAAGGCTTGTGTATCCATTGGACATGGAGGGCAAAAGAGGAGAGAAAGTTCAACATGTCTCTCAGGTTTCTGATTTGAAGTCCAAGGTGGATTATGGGCCCATTTATCAAGATGGTAGAAGGTTGGAGAATGATTTTGAAGGACAACTGAAAGTTGAATTTTGGTCATGTAAATCTTAAAGTTCACATGAGTCATTTAAGTTGAGAAAACACAGAGATGGTAAAGTATATGAGTGTGAAGCTCCAAAGAGAAGACTGGATGGGTGATATATACTTGAGAATCATCTTCATTAAAATGACATGATTTCATAAGAATGGGCAAGATCATCTAGGTGAGTTTATAAAGTGAAAATAGAAGGAAAAGAAAAGAAATACAGAATAGATCCTTACAGAACACTAAAAAAAGTCTACTACGTTTCATACTAGAGGATATATTCATTGAGACCAGGAATATGCCTTAATCACTCCTGGGCTCCTAGTACTTGATACACGTATTAGGCCCTTACTAAATATTGAATGAATTAATCAGCAAATCAATGAAGTAGATGATGTCTGAAGAAGTGTCTGTGATTCTGATATTCCAGACTGTGAGTGTACTCATGTATGTGTTTTCTGTGAAGTAGGAGTTGTAAGTTTCAGAAAGTAAGCTCAGCCCTTGAGGGAATATGAGGACTCTTAATCGTCCAGAGAATACTTACTACCGTAAGTCTATGGCTCCCACTGTCTTTTGCCTGAGGAAGCTATATGATGTTGAGGCTTCCACACAAACAGGTATTTAAAGCATTAAGATGAACAAAAATGTTTTAGCTAAACTACATGTTTTCAACTCATTGATTTTATTTAATAAGGTTCATCTCCTGAGCCACTTTAATAAAGATGTAAAATAATCCTCTCTGAAAGGGACTGACATTTCCACAGAGACCAAGACAGGACCAGTTTATCTATGATAGCTGTCACCCCTGTATCTCCCTGGTAACCTCTTCATGCCTGCTCTGAGTCATTGCCTCTTTCCTCTTTAAAATTCAGTGAACTCTCCCATTACTTTTTGTACAGCTCTGTCTCCCAAAAGGGAAAGACAAAGAAGCAATTCGTCTTTCAGACTCCCTTTAAAAAATTGACCAGCTACCCATTTTAGATTTGCCAATGATGGCATGTCAAATACCCAAAAGGAAGCTATTGAGGCACCTTGTAAAACAATTAAAATTAAGAAGAGAAATGTTCTGTCTCTTTTCTCCCAACCTCTTATGGTGGGAGGAGTGGGAGAAGAGTGTAGGGGTTAAGAACACTGCCTTTCAAGCCAGGCTGAATTGGCAACTCAATCTCCTGCTCCTTAGCTGTGTCTCTGCAAGCATCCCGTTTTACCTCTCTATACCTTAGTATAGAGTCTCCTCATCTATATAATGGGGAGAATAAAGTTACCTATAGTCTTGGGTTTTAGGGAGGAAGAAATAAGATAATGGATATAATGCATTTAGCACAGTATCTGGCCCAAAGTAAGTGCTTAGGAAATACACACAATCATATCTGAAAGAATCCCAGGTTTCTCTGTCCTTGAAGCCATCAATTACGAATGCAACTTCAACTTAGCATTCTAGGGAACTCCAAAACTGTCTACAGAAATGATGACTGGTAGACCAAAATTGGGGCTTTCCCAAGTTGTTATTATCATTCTGGATCTCTCTGATTGCTTTCTTATGCTTTAAGCAGTCCAAGTCACATCTTGACATCCATAAGCAATCAAATGTAGATTTAAAAGTATGCATGTGACATTAATGTAACTTTCCCCAGATACATAGAGAGAAAAAAACATGTCCATCACTCAGAATGGGAGTCATGTGCCCAGGATGTCTGCATCCCATCCGTGGTACAGAATATTTGCTGGAGTTACAACTAAGGATTCTACTGGTGCATGCATATGTAAAGTAAATCTCTAGCTGGCTGGAATACCTTGAAGGAGAAGAAATAACGGGCACCTTGTTATTCATTTCTGGTATTTATATTACATGTAGACCCTATCTAGGCACCATTATGGAATTTTATCAGGTGCAGTTTTTTGTTTTTTTTTTTTTTTAATCAGGTGCAGTTTTTATATTACTTAAGTTATTTTCTCAGGCTTCATGTGTTCCCATCTGGGAGGTCCATTCCAGGAGAGATATCAATAAGTAAAGTTTATTTAATGAGCACATGTAGGAGAAAGAAGAAGGAGTATAAATCAGGGACCCTTTAAGGAAGATAATTTTGTTGTTTAGGAAAATATTTTGATAAATAGCTTTGGTGTAGAAGACCTTGTGGGCATAGCTTAGAAGGAGAGAACTCTGCATGAGTAATAAGCAGAAATTTGAATACTGTTAGGAAAAAAGAATAGGAAATGGGGAGAGTAATGAAGAAAGGAGAGCTAGGGCAATATGCTAGAAGAAATAATCCAAGGAAAAGGGGGCAAATAATACATTCCCAGTAGCATAATGGATAAGAGATTTAAAGAGCTGTATTATCAAACATTTACTTTCAAATTATGTTTAACAGTGGAAATTGCCTCTGTTATCACCATCAGTAAACTCTGTCATGTACCCAGATACTATATATGTATGGTTTTAAGGGTTCAAGAGGATGAGCTTATGTCGAAATCATGGTTGGGTAGAGAGGTGAGGAAACCCAAGACAAAGAAACATGAGCAAGACAGAGTGGAACTAGAAACTCAAAGCCAGAGGTTACCTTAAGAACATAAATTCCCAGGAATTCACAGAAACCTTGGGTTGGGCCCTAGATTTCCCACAGGATGTGGGATAGGGTATCTAGCCAATTTTATTTAAATCTCAGAGGACAGACTGTCCTGAATTGACATCTGTTTTATATGAAGAATGGAAGTTACTGGACATATCTGGCCTGAAATGAAATATACTAAGTGGCTGTATGAACTGTAGTGCAGTATCTGAAGGAAGACTCAGGCAAAATAAGATAAAATTTAAAACAAACTTATTCCATAAACTTATAAAGGGCAGAAGATTCTCAGAGCTAATGCCCTAAATTTACAGATCATTTGCCTTAATATAAAAAAATAATAATTTTCTAAGAATAAAGATTTCTCAACAACAGAGTAATTGGTTATGAAAATGGTGAATTAGTTGTCTTTTCTTTTTGGAAGTTTCCTAATAAAGGATTTCTTTAATGAACCAGATTTCATTAGATGATTTCTAAAGTCCTTTTTTTAAAAAAAGATTTTATTTATTTATTCATGAGAGACACACAGAGAGAGAGAGAGAGAGAGAGGCAGAGATATAGGCAGAGGGAGAAGGAGGCTCCATAAAGTCCTTCTTTAACTATAATATGCACATGTTTACATTTTAGCAAGTACTTATTGGGTACCAATACTGTACCTGGCACTGTGTTAGGCACTTAGATACTGTAATGATCAAATAATTACCTCGAGGAAAAATAGTTCATTGGACTCTACCATTCTATGTTATGTCTCTGCTTATGTAGGCAACTAACAATACTGAGTGCCTACACGAGGCAAGTATATTACAGAATTACCTTATTGAATCATATCATCAAGATCAATTACTATTTACCATTTTGCAGATGGAAAATATAAAATCTTTAAGTTTAGTGAGAACTTACTCAATATAGGACTTTGGATGATTAATTAAACCTTCTTTGCTTCCATTTCTTCATGGGTATAATAGTAATATTCAATGCTTGGAGTTGTTTTTTTTTTAATACATTTTTTAAAGATTTTACCCATGAGAGAGATAGAGATAGAGAGAGAGAGACAGGCAGAGACACAGGCAGAGGGAAGAGAAGCAGGCTCCATGCAGGAAGACCGATGTGGGACTCAATCCGAGGACTTGGACATCATGCACTGAGCCAAAGGCAGGTGCTCAACCACTGAGCCACCCAAGCATCCCCAATGTTTGTAGTTCTTGTGATGATCATAGTTAGTTAAAACATGTAAAGTGCTTAGTAATTCATTCAGTGATTATAATAGTTTTATTATTGTCATTATTGCATTCAATAATGGGTTTGAAAGTGGAACACAGGCCTATTTTCAGGAGGCCCTGGCCTTACATAAATGGGGTAAGATAGAACAGTGAAGGGACCTCGACCTCAGTGTCCTTTTATTTCTCTTGACCAAGAAACCAAAAGCTATTAGAGCTACTGGACAAGGAAGGATAGACATCTGAATCTCCAAATTGATATCCTCTCATTTCAACTGTTTCTAAACTCAACAGTCAGGGTTGCCATTCAGGAACTTTTAGCATAAGTATGTTAGAGGATGAAATGAAATTATCCAATAGACTTCATGACCTTTTGTTCATTCCATATTTTGAAAAATAATGCACTTTGCTGTCTCACTTACCTACCATTAATCGTATATAGTGTTAAACAAACGAAGACTAGAAGGGCCAACAGAGCCTAATTTCCATCAAGATACTGAATAAAATAGAAACAAAGTAAAGAATACTAACCAATGTCCCTTCTATAATCAATGGATAGTTTGTTGAAATGTTTGAAAAACAGCAATGGATTCGAACCATTCTTTAATGATTTCTTTCCATATCTTTCAGATTATCAGAATTAAAAGGTAAGCCTGGTCTAGAAAAAATTTTTCTTTCCCTTTACGCACTTTGAAATTCTCAATAATGTGCTAATTATGATTATTTTCAGTCATGCCAGACAGATGTAATAGTTCTTACATTGTTGTAAAAATTAGTAAGACATTGTTTTTGCCAATGACATAATGATAATAATAGCTATCTTAAATTGAGACTTCATTATATGCCAAAGAGTTTGCTTAATATTTTATTAACATATCATTTGGGACTCATGATAAAACTATAAAATCAGTATATATTTTTTGGAGTTCGATTTGCCAACATATAGCATATCACCCAGTACTCCTCTAGTCAAATGCCCCCCTCAGTGCCTGTCACCCAGTCCCCACAACCCCCGCCCCACTTCCCCTTCCACTACCCCCTTGTTCGTTTCCCAGAGCTAGGAGTCTCTCATGTTCTGTCACCCTCACTGATATTTCCCACTCATTTTCTCTCCTTTCGCCTTTAGTCCCTTTCACTGTTTTTTATATTCCCCAAATGAATGAGACCACATAATGTTTGTCCTTTTCTGATTGACTTATTTCACTCTGCATAATACCCTCCTGGTCCATCCACGTCGAAGCAAATGGTGGGTATTTGTCATTTCTAATGGCTGAGTAATATTCCATTGTATACATAGACCACAGCTTCTTTATCCACTCATCTGTCGATGGACACCGAGGCTCCTTCAAGTTTGGCTATTGTGGACATTGCTGCTAGAAACATCCGGATGCAGGTGTCCCGGCATTTAACTGCATCTGTATCTTTCGGGTAAATCCCCAGCAGTGCAATTGCTGGGTCGTAGAGCAGATATATTTTTAACTCTTTGAGGAACCTCCACACAGTTTTCCACAGTGGCTGCATCATTCACATTCCCACCAACACTGCAAGAGGGTTCCCCTTTCTCCACATCCTCTCCAACATGTGTTGTTTCCTGTCTTGTTAATTTTCCCCATTCTCACTAGTGTGAGGTGGTATCTCATTGTGGTTTTGATTTGTATTTCCCTGATGGCAAGGGATGTGGAGCATTCTCTCATGTGCTTGTTGGCCATGTCTATGTCTTCCTCTGTGAAATTTCTGTTCATGTATTTTGCTCAATTCATGATTGGATTGTTTATTTGCTGTTGAGTCTAATAAGTTCTTTATAGATCTTGGATACTAGTCCTTTATCTGATAGGTCATTTGCAAATATCTTCTCCCATTCTGTAGCTTGTCTTTTAGTTTTGTTGACTGTTTCTTTTGCTGTGCAGAAGCTTTTTATCTTGACTAAGTCCCAATAATTCATTTTTGCTTTTGTTTCCCTTGCCTTCATGGATGTATCTTGCAAGAAGTTGCTGTGGCCAAGTTCAAAAAGGGTGTTGCCTGTGTTCTCCTCTAGGATTTTGATGGATTCTTGTCTCACATTTAGATCTTTCATCCATTTTGAGTTTATCTTTGTGTATGGTGTAAGAGGTTGGTCTAGTTTCATTCTTCTACACGTGGCTGTCCAATTTTCCCAGCACCATTTATTGAAGAGACTGTCCTTTTTCCAGTGGATAGTCTTTCCTGCTTTGTCGAATATTAGTTGACCATGCAGTTGAGGGCCCATTTCTGGAGTCTGTATTCTGTTCCATTGATCTGTGTGTCTGCTTTTGAGCCAGTGCCACACTGTCTTGATGGTCACAGCTTTGTAGTACAACCTGAAATCTGGCATTGTGATGCCCCCAGCTCTGGTTTTCTTTTCTAATATTCCCCTGGCTTTTCAGGGTCTTTTCTGATTCCACAGAAATCTTAAGATGGTTTGTTCCAACTCTCTGAAGAAAGTCCATGGTATTTTGATAGGAATTGCATTAAATGTGTAAGTTGCCCTGGGTAGCATTGACATTTTCACAATATTAATTCTTCCAATCCATGAGCATGGAAATTTTCCATCTCTTGGTGTCTTCCTCAATGTCTTTCAGAAGTGTTCTGTAGTTTTTAGGATATAGATCCTTTACCTCTTTGGTTAGGTTTATTCCCAGGTATCTTATGCTTTTGGATGCAATTGCAAATGGGATTGACTCCTTAATTTCTCTTTCTTCAGTCTCATTGTTAGTGTATAGAAATGCCACTCATTTCTGGGCATTGATTTTGTATCCTGCCACACTGCTGAATGCTGAATGAGTTCTAGCAATCTTGAGGTGGAGTCTTTGGGTTTTCTAAGTACAGTATCATGTCATCTGCAAAGAGGGAGAGTTTGACTTCTTCTTGCCAATTTGAAAGCCTTTTATTTCTTTTTGTTGCCTGATTGCTGAGGCTAGGACTTCTAGTACTATGTTGAATAGCAGTGGTGAGAGGGGACATCCCTGTCGTGTTCCTGATCTTAGAGGAAAAGCTCCCAGTGTTTCCCCATTGAGAATGATATTTGCTGTGGGATTTTCATAGATGGCTTTTAAGATGCTGAGGAATGTTCCCTCTATCCCTACACTCTGAAGAGTTTGGATCAAGAATGGATGCTGTATTTTGTCAAATGCTTTCTCTGCATCTATTGAGAGGATCATATGGTTCTTGTTTTTCCTCTTGATATGATCTATCACGTTGATTGCTTTATGAGTGGTGAATCAGCCTTGCATCCCGGGGATAAATCCCACTTGGTCATGGTGAATAATCCATCTTCTTAATGTACTGTTGGATCCTATTGGCTAGTATCTTGTTTAGAATTTTTGCATCTGTGTTCATCAGGGATATTGGTCTATAATTCTCTTTTTTGGTGGGGTCTTTGCCTGGTTTTGGAAATAAGGTGATGCTGACCTCATAGAACGAGTTTGGAAGTATTCCATCCCTTTCTATCTTTTGGAACAGTTTTAGTAGAATAGGTATTGTTTCTTCTTTAAACGTTTGATAGAATTCCCCTGGGAAGCCATCTGGCCCTAGACTTTTGTGTCTTGGGAGGTTTGTGATGACTACTTCAATTTCCTCCCTGGTTATTGGCCTATTCAGGTTTTCTATTTCTTCCTGCTCCAGTTTGGTAGTTTGTGGTTTTCCAGAAACGCATCCATTTCTTCTAGATTGCCTAATTTATTGGCGTATAGCTGCTCATCATATGTTTTTAAAACCATTTGTATTTCCTTGGAATTGGTGGTGATCTCTCCTTTTTCATTTTGTGATTTTATTAATTAGAGTCTTTTTTGTTTTTAATAAGGCTGGATAATGGCTTATCCAACTTATTAATTCTTTCAAAGAACCAACACCTGGTTTTGTTGATCTGTTCCACAGTTCTTCTGGTCTCTATTTCATTGAGTTCTGCTCGAATCTTTATTATCTCCCTTCTTCTGCTTGGTGTAGGTTTTATTTGCTGTTCTCTCTCCAGTTCCTTCAGGTGCAAGGTTAGCTTTTTTATTTGAGTTTTTTCCAGTTTTTTGAGGGATGCTTGTATTGCGATGTATTTCCCCATCAGGACTGCTTTTGCTGTATCCCAAAGATTTTGAATAGTTGTATCTTCATTCTCATTACTTTCCATGAATCTTTTTAGTTCTTCTCTAATTTCCTGGTTGACCCTTTCATCTTTTAGCATGTTACTCTTTAACCTCCATGTGTTTGGATTTCTCCCAAATTTCTTCTTGAGATTGAGTTCTAATTTCAAAGCTTTGTGGTCTGAAAATATACAGGGGACATTCCCAATCTTTTGGTATTGGAAGGCCTGCCTGATTTGTGACCCAGTATGTGGTCTATTCTGGTAAATTTCCATGTGCACTTGAGAAGAATGTGTATTCAGTTTCGTTTGGATGTAAAGTTCTGTAAATATCTGTGAAATCCATCTGGTCCAGTGTATCATTTAAAACTCTTGTTTCTTTGGAAATGTTGTGCTTAGAAGATCTGTCACTTACAGAAAGCACCGTGTTGAATTCTCCTGGCATTACTGTATTATTATCTAATTAGTGTATTATTATCTAAGTATGTCTTAACTTTGGTTATTAATTGATTGATATACCTGGCAGTTCTCACATTAGCGGCATAAATATTCATGATTGTTAGGTCTTCTTGTTGGATAGATCCTTTAAGTGTGATATAGTGTCCCTCTTCATCTCTTACTACAGTCTTTGGGATAAACTTTAATTTATCTGATATGAGGATTGCTACCCCTGCTTTCTTTTGAGGACCACTTGAATGGTAAATTGTTCGCCAACCTTTCATTTTCAGGCTGTAGGTGTCCTTAGGTAAAATGAGCCTCTTGTAGACAGCAAATAGATGGGCCTTGCTTTTTTCCCCAGTCTGAAACCCTGCATCTTTTGATGGGATCATTAAGCCCATTCATGTTCAGAGTTACTATTGAAAGATATGAATTTAGTGTCATCGTAATACCTATTCAGTTCCTGTTTTTGTGGATTGTTTCTCTGGACTTCTTCTTTCTTTTACAGAGCCCCCCTTAGTATTTCTTGTAGAGCTGGTTTGGTGGTCACATATTCTTTCAGTTTCTGCCTATCTTCGAAGTTCTTTATCTCCTCTTCTATTCTGAATGAGAGACTTGCTGGATAGAGTATTCTTGGTTGCATGTTCTTCTCATTTAGACCCTGAATATATCCTGCCAGCCCTTTCTGGCCTGCCAGGTCTCTGTGAAGAGGTCTGCTGTTAATCTAATACTTCTCCCCATATACGTTAGGGATCTCTTGTCTCTTGCTGCTTTAAGGATTTTCTCTTTATCTTTGGAATTTACAGATTTCACTATTAAATGTTGAGGTGTTGAGCAGGGTTTTTTTATTTTATTTTATTTTAGGGGTGAATCTCTCTATTTCCTGGATCTGAATGCCTGTTTCTCTCCCCAAGTTAGGGAGGTTCTCAACTATGATTTGTTCAAATATGCTTTTTGGTCCTCTGCCCCTTTCGGCGCCCTCTGGAACTCCAAATAAATGTAGATTTTTCCTCCTGAGGCTGTCATTTATTTCCCTTAACATTTCCTCATGGTCTTTTCATTGTTTATCTCTTTCTTCCTCAGCTTCCTTCCTTTCCATCAACTTGTCTTGTATGTAACTCATTCTTTCTTCTACCTCATTAACCCTAGTTGTTAGGACATCCAGTTTGGATTGCATCTCATTTAATTGATTTTTAATTTCAGCCTGATTAGACCTAAATTCTGTAGTCATGAAATCTCTTGAAAACTTTATGCTTTTTTCCAGAGCCACCAGTAGCTTTATAAATGTGCTTCTGAATTGGCTTTCTGACATCGAATTGTAATCCAAATTATGTAATTCTCTCCCAGAGAGTACTGTTTCTGATTCTTTCTTTTGCGGTGAGTTCTTCTTTCTAGTCATTTTGCTCAGTGCAGAGTGGCTAAAAACAAGTTGTACTGGAAAAAGGAATAAAAGAAAGAACAAAAAGGGGAAAAAACAAAGAACAAAAAACAAAAACAAAAGCAAAAACAAAACAAGAAGGGGTATCCTCTGGTTCTATATATTGTAAATCCCTTGACTTCCCCTGGAGTTTTCCAGTGCTACTTGGTTGAGAACTTGCTCTTCCCCTGTTCTTCCACCACCTTCTGGGGGAGGGGCCTGCTGTTTTGATTCTCAGGTGTGTGCACCTGGGGGCACTGCCCTGCCCCCCGCCAGGTGCACGGCTCAGTGGGAGCTGTTTATCCTGTGAGGCCCCTGTTCCCTGGCAGCGCTGCTCCATCCCAGGCACAGGGTGACACCAGGAGGGACAACCCCGCTGGCGTGGCCAGCTCCCCAGCCCTGGAGTCAGCTCCCGCAGTAACTACTGCAGCTCCCGGTC